>NC_046666.1:112038589-112052850 GCF_010883055.1 Belonocnema kinseyi | reverse complement strand
CTCTGGAATCGGCTCTTCCGACTTCAAATATGAGGTGAAAATACGGGCCAAATGCTGATGGGTTGAAGAAAACTTCTTCCACCAGAAGGTTTTGATACAATTAGGTCCCGGTGCGGAATAGTTCTTCATCCCTCTTAATACTTTTTCACCTCCTCGGTAGTGATGGGTGGGCATTCTTTATCAGGTGTTAGGAGGGCAACACATAACTCCTTGAAGCTATTTATATTTTCTGAGTCTTCGTCCAGTCTATGCTGAACTTTGTAGACTTCTCTCCAAAATACTTCGACCTCCTCTGGCTTGGGTGGGTGTTCGACGCGTACTGTCTTGCCCAGCCTATCTTTACGGCAAGTTGATGCATTTGTCTTTTGGTCTTATGATCAGCCGTTGGTTTTGTTTTACGGTTCGTATCGGTCAAAGCTCTCGCTGCATTATGCACACAATAATTGATAGCCCAGAGGTCGGATTCACCGGAAAAATGTCCGCGAAGCTCGTCATCGATTTCAACCAGATCTTTAGGCTTGAGAGAAACCTTGGTGTTGATGTTTCTCCGGGTCGTAAAGCATCGCTCTTCATCTATTGGATGCCTGCCCGCGGTTGGTCTTAGTGTCGCCTCTCTTTCTTTGTTGCCGGCTTGTCCTAACTGTGGTAGAGTAAGCGTACCGCTTACATAGCCCCTTTTACGGAGTAGTTCAGCATGGTTTCGCAGACGTTGCTGCGAAAAGTGCGATAGCTCAGAGTGTTTCTCGCACCACAGAGCATGCAGCCGTGCCATGTAACCCCGTTCACGGGCCACACTCGCATCGTAGCAGTCTAGCAAGGTGTGATACAGTTGCTCCGTCCACCCAAAGGTCACGAAATCCCGCCGATCCATCGCATTGAATCCATTTTCATTGGCTCCCCCAGCTCTAGATTGGTCGGCATTGTTGGCCGACCCATTATCGGGAGCCCTGGGCGTTCTGTTGTTTTGAACTGCACTTACTACAACTATGTTTGGTGTTGTCATTGTTTTTCCCACGAGAAGCTAGAGGAAGGGGTTCGTCCATCCTTGTAGAGCCCCGCATGCGAGGATAAGGTTGCGTACTCTGAGAGGTCGCCCGGTATCCCAGAGTCAGCGTTCTAGACACCTCACCCAGGTGCCATTCAGCTTTCGGCACGGTTTTCACACCTCCGCTTGGGGGTTAATTCCTTCGGGACCACCCCTGGACAATTGTCCGCGACTGCCTATTTATATTTGTTACCATATTCAGTAAAAACCCTTGGTACAAGGACCCTCTATCCGCAACCCGAGGACGCGTTCGGTGGCTTTGTCATAGGCCCTTCAGTTTGATTTTAGAGGAATCAAAACCGAACCGAATGGTTATAATATGGTTATAATGGAATATATATATATATACGTATGTATGAAAAAAGCATTAAAAATAGTCAAACTTAGAAGCAACTGTTAGTTGATATATTTGTGCTCTTTTCTTAACTTTGATAATATATAATACGTTCCCTAAAAACTATCCCATAGTCATACATACCCTCCCCGCGTCATCAAAAACGTTTTAAAAGTTTAAAAAACCACCCTGAAGATTGTAAACATGATTTAGAACTCCAAATTAATTACATGACACTTAAGAATGTCCCTCTCATTATAATGATCCCAAAACCACCATTCCACGTGAATGTATGCAACAGAATCTCTTCTTCCTGAAGATGTAATGAATTTGGAGTTCTAAATCATTTTTGTATAGTTCAGCGTGGTTTTCCAACTTTTTAAACGTTTTTGGTTACGAGGGGAGGATATGTATGACTTACGGGTAGTTTTTGGGTAACGCATTGTATATTATTGATGAGCAAAAAAAGAGCAAAATAATATCGAGTGACAGTGTTTTCTAAGTGTTATGATTTTTTATGCTTTTTTCATAGATATATATGGTTCGCTGCATACGTTCACGCGGAAGGGTAGTTTCGGTGGAAATTATAATGAGAGAGAACTTTGCAAGATACATGTTATTAATTTTTAGTCCTAAATCATTTTGATATTGTTCAAGGTGGTTTTTTAACTTTTAAAATGTTTTCAATCACGAGATAGTATTTATGACTTAGGGATAGTTTTTAGTGAACGTATTATATATTATGGAAGAGCAAAAGAAGAGCAACAAAATATTGACTAACATTGTTTTCTAAGTTGTTTTATTTTTTATGCTTTTTTCATACATATATATTATCTGCTGCGTAGATTCACGTGGAAGGGTAGTTTTCGGGAAAGTATAAAGAGGGGAAAATTTTGAAGTGCCATGTAATTAATTTGGAGTTCTAAATCATTTTTGCATTGTTCAAAGTGGTTTTCCAACTTTTAAAACGTTTTTGATGACGAGGGGAGGGTATGTATGACTTAGGGGTAGTTTTAGGGTAACGTATTATATATGATCGGAGAGTAAAAAAAGAGAAAAAATATCAACTAATAATTTCTTTTAAGTTTAATTATTTTTAATGCTTGTTTCATACATGATTATTTTTAATGCTTTTTTTCATACATATAAATTTTCTGCTGCATACGTTCACGTGGAAGGGTAGATTTGGGGAAATCATGAAGAGGGCGAAATTTTTAAGTATTATGTGATTAATTTGAAACCCTAAATCATGTTTACATTAGTAAAGGTAGTTTACATAGGTATTGGTAAAGGTAGTTCCATTTTATAATTTGCCTTGGTGGCGACGCTGAGTGGACGGACATGTGCGATATGCATGATGTGTGCACGATAGAATTATAAATTATAACTTTATTCAATTTTATATGCATATCGATTATAAATTTAGAGGTGACTAGGAAGAAGTAGGTTGCTTTTAATAGTAGTTCATTTGGATTTATTGGAATATGCAAGAAACTTTGTGCTGAGAACTCTGAACACAATAAATAACTAAATGTAAGTGATAAGAATATGTATATGAGACGAGTGCGCCACCGCGCCACGCCGGGTGATCCATTGGCTTTTGATTGGTTGTGGAAATTCCGGCCACCTATTAGGAGCTCGCCGGCGCGCCGCCGATCAAAATTTTGTTAGCGCAACCCTCTAATATATAACATTTTGTTGTCGCCAATCTTATTTAAACTTTTCCAGATTGTAGTGCTGATGGACCTCTCTAATTCTGTAAAGGGGGCTCATCTAGTACAACGGATGGTCAAGATACAGGATTCCGAATTTTCGATAATTCACCCAGACAATTAACATTCAGTTGTTGGTAGACAAACATCCACACCTTTATCTAATCCGCTTGCTTTTATAGTCTAGCCTTCTTTGCTTCGCCTCGCCTCGCTTCGCACACATTTCGCTCTTTTATCGTTATGCCTCGCATTATCAGCCTCTGGCTCCGCAGCTAACACCTAATACTTAACTACTATTTACAATATTTACATTTTTCTTACATATGCTTCCTCTCCTATTTACAATCTTTCCTTCTCCTTTGCTGTTCCTTCTTCCTTCTCTTTTTCTCCATCTTACCGAACACCCCCTTCACCCATGCTAGGGCCCTTTTGTTCCCCCTTTCATGCAACCTCTTCACACTCCTTCATTCAGTGCTCAACTTTTGCATCCCGCTTCCCGCACAATTCTCGCATCATCTTCTCTCTAGAAGGCCAGAACCTATCAAAATCAAAATTGAATTGTACACAACTCCTGAGACACTTATCAAATTTCACTTCTTTCTAAAGGTCTTCTAAAAGTATTTTAACAAGATTCATAAGAAAAATAATCATTTCACAACAACAAAAATTCCCCAAAACATTGTTGGCAAACGGACTTATAAGAAAAACCTGGAAATAGAACAGGCCAGCAGATCTTTCCACCAAAATAGCTTATTTTTTTATTATGAACTATCTTTTTCCTACAATTCAACCATATTGTAAATTTAATATAAAAAATAACTGAATCTTTTTCCAGATACATAAAAGTTAAAATAAAATAGAAGATTCGTTACACGTAAATAGAAAAATCATTTTGATCAACTGTTAGAATCACTGATACACTACAGCCCGTCCAACAGTGCTGTACCTAGTTGGCGCGTGGTACCGTCGCTCTCATTACCTTATACAACTCAACCAATATTTTCCATCCCATACTCGTTTTGAGATGCTTTTTATGAGAAAAAATCAAGCTCTTTTTCTAGTCTAATTAAAAAAATTCTGATTTTGGAGAAAAAATCAAAAACATTTTTTGAATGAAAAATGACGGTGAAATAATTGTGTACTTGTTTAATGATTATTTTCATTGTACAGCTAGTTAAAATACCTTTCGAAAACTCTCATTAAAAAATAAAATTTGGCAAGTTTTCTAACGCTACTTTTTCAATCTAAAATAAAATTGAGTGGTAACTCAAGAGAACATTCTAAGTAATAATTGAAACATATGACACAACTGGAATTTCTGGGCGCCAGTCCTTGCATGGGGTAGAGGTAAATCCCCTTAACTGAGCTGTGAGAAAAGATAAAGGTAGCCAGAACCTACGTTCTGACAGGGATAGGTAAACTCACTGAACAACTGGACGTTTTAAGACGAAAGATAAAAGGAAACCTCACCAAGTTCAATCAAAAATATATACGCCATTTTCAAACGAACAATAGACCACAATAATGAAAGGTAAAATGTAATAAGATAACAAAAAATAAACAAAGGTAAACCGAAACAAAAAAAAACGAATTAGGGTCGATAAAACTAACAAGTTCAGTCTAATAAAAAAAAATAATAAAGAGGGGGGGGGTACGTAATTACAAAGCTCACATAATTAATTAAAATATTTGACAAGCATTTATTCCATGTTTCGGACAAGTTTAACATGGGATATGCCACAGAGGGAAAAGAAAACAATAAAAACAAAAATTACGTAAAATCTCAGAAGAGATAGCATATCAATGATCTTTGACGGGCCAAAAACAAGAAATACCCGATAACAGGACATGAACCAGTGTAGCGACATTTCTGAGATGACAAAATATTAAAAGCGTTATGTAGAAATCACAAAAAGGATAAAATTAGCTCTCATGAAAAAAACTCTATTTCAACTTATAGATTAATTAAAGGTTCGTGATTGGCAATTATAAAATAGGTGCGATAGTAAAAGAAGGCACAAATAATAAAAGGATAGAGGTAGCAGCGAAAAAGGTTGCCGTATACAATAATAAAATAAACATGCCTAACATTAACAATAGACATGGAAGGGAACACAGCGGGACCGGGGGCACTATAAAATATGTTGCAAGGTTAAAAAACCATTGTGAAAAGCAATGCAAAGGGGTCAAAAAAACATACGCGACATTGCGGGATCGAGAACATTTCAAAAGAAAAAAAATACAGTTAAAACATTAAAAGTAGCACGACAACGGGGTTAAATATTATAAACGGTAGGGCGGATTCGGTAACGTTATAAAAGATTAAATTATTTTTAATGGCGTCATAAAAATATTAAATAGAATGCAGACGATATGGTAAGGTCGGTAACATTAAAAAACTAATAAAATTAAAAAAATAAAATAAAATTATTCTTGAAGGAAACATAGAAGGATAAAAAACGATATAAACCGTATTGCGGGGTCGGCAACATTTCAGAAGGTAAAATTATTCTTAAAGACATCACAAGTGATTTAGAAATGATTTAAACGATAATGTGGCATCGAAAACATTCTAAAAGAATCGGTTATTTCAAGAGAGTCGCTAATTTCGGGGAATGATTAAGAAACAAAAATCACTAAAATATATGGAGTAATTTTAAGAGAGTATGTAAATTGAAGAGAATCGGTATTTTTTTGTAAATCGATAAATATATGGGGATCGGTAATTTCAGAAAGATCGACAATTTCAGGAAAATCATAAACATTATAAAAAGAATTTCAGAGGAGTCATAAAATTCGAGAGTAGGTAAATTAAATAGAATCGGTATTTTTGTTAGTAAATCGATAAATATATGGGGATCGGTAATTTTGGAAAGATGGATAATTTCAAAAAAATCACAAACATGAGAAGAAGGTAGGAGTGCCGAATTTTATACTCTCCGTGTGAACACGAAGGCATTTTATTTCAGAAGATTTACATAAACTTGAATTTGTGATTTGCAGAAAATCTGCAACGTCAGAACTCTCAAACCGCAAGGGAGACAAGGCAAAACAATCTTATTCGTAAAAGAAAAGAAAAAGCAGTTACCGAAATCCAAAATGATCAGCCAAGTAAAATAAAGAAAAACTTCAGGAAACCACATATTCAAAACTCGGGACTCCTTGACTAAATAAAAATAAAACAACAAAATAAAATCTAACTAAAAAGTTATAAAATCATGAAATCAAATCAAAAATAAAAAGTTATAAAATCATGAAATCAAATCAAAAATAAAAATTTATAAACTCATGAAATCAAATACAAATAAAAAGTTACAAAATCATAAAATTAAATGAAAATAAAAAGTTATAAAATCATAAAATTGCAAAATCATAACTAAATAAAATTGCAAGAACAAAGAAAAGGAAAATAAAGTGAAAAACAACGAGGTGCGACAGAGATAAGAGAAAGCAAATGCAAATCAAATAGAGAGAAAGCAGGCCAGAAAAATATCGACGTAGAATGACGGGAAGGGGAAAAAAGAAGTAGTTCAAGCGAACATAATATTTTAATCATAAATTGTTTACCGGTACTAGCATCTTAAGCGTGGAAAAAAGAAAAATAAACCGTAGCTTATTAGATGGTGGATATCTGTGGTTGGCTTCACCACAGTTCCAGCACCCAAATCGCGCTGTAGTGTAGAGGAACTGGAGGGTCTGAGGGTTGACGTTTTGGGGAACTGGGACGTTCAGCGAGAAGAGTGAGCGGCTTCGAGGGTTTGGGACAGGAAGTTTTGGGGGAGGAGAAGGAGGAACCCCAAAAGTTTTTGGATCGATACGGGGGATAATAGGCGGCGAGATGTGGTTGGAGATTTGATCAGGGTCACCGCGGTGCTGGAGGTCGGGGAGGGGAATGGGTGCGCCTGGGTTTTAGTGGTCTTTAATTTTTTATTTTGGGTGGTAGCGATCGTTATATTCTAGGGGGATTTCGGTAAGGGAGGGGATCTGGGTCTCAATGGTCTTAAATTATTTGTTCTGGGTGGTAGAGATTGTTAAGTTCTGGAGGATTTCGGTAAGGGAGGGGGTCTGGGTCTCGACGGCCTTCCTCTTCTTTCGGTCCTTGAAGTAGATTTTTGTTGCCGTAGTCTGACTAATCATAGTATTTCTAGGGATAAGGTCGTATTTCGCTAGTACCTCTTATAGTAGCTCCTCGTCCGTGGGCCGGTCCTTGATTATGGCCGATCTGATCAATAGGTTTGAAATATCTGTGACGGTGGCGATAGGGGTCCTGAGCGTCCTGAGGTTCTTGAGGGTCTCCCATTGCATCGAGATCTAGATATTATCAGGAGGGAAGACAAAGGGTTTTAGATCTTCTATGTGAGATTACCCCATAAACTTGTCGGTAAGGTCGGACAGTTCATAGACGGTGGGCGATAACACTTTCGAGGCTCGATAGGGGCCAATATATCGGGGACATAGTTTCGCGGAAATATTCTTGATCTTAAAGGACAGAAGTCGAAATCGGGATAGAACCAAATCTGCTTCACGCAATCTTATTTCCCTGCGTCTGAGGTTATTATACTTAGATTGTTTTTCGAAGGCATGGTCCAAGTTTTTAATTACCAATCATTTCTTGAGCGAATTTATGGGTTGATGGTCTCTGCCAAAGTTTAAAAGCGCAGGGGAGGACTCGAGCGAAATATGGTGGACTGTGTTGTATGCGAATCGAAATTCAGAAAGGTATTGGTTCCAAGTACCATGGTCCTTATCAATGTACGAGAAGATCATGGTTTTCAGGATTGTGTTTACTCTTTCCACGGGGTTCGCTTGTGGGTGGTATGGAGGAGTAGTAGTGTGAATGATGTTGAATTCCTGAGCTAGTTGATAAAGCATTTTGTTTACGAATTCGGTCCCATTATCAGTGAGAAGCACTTGGGGCTTTCCCAAGCGGTTGATGATGTTTTCCCGAAGGGCAGCCTGTATTTTATTACCCCTAGCTACGCGTAGGGGCACGATTTCTACCCATTTCGTAATTAGATCTTATATACCTAAAATGTATTGGAATCCTAATTTACTTCTGGGTAGGGGTCCAATGACATCTGCAGCCACGACTATCCACGGTTCTTCTACAACGCGATGTCCCATTAGGCCAATAATATTTAGCGGAGACGCGCGTATAAGCTTTTTGTGTACCTAGGTGACCAGATTGCGGTTGATGGTGAACTTCGGATATCACCGATTTCTTTCGACTGTCATTGGGTACTAGTTTCCATTCGTCAAGATCTTCAACGAAGTAAGTAACAAAGGGTTTGGGTCGGTAGGTATATAATTTCTCATTAGAAATTTTCCAACGAGGAAGCCTTTCGGGAAAATTGGATACGGCAAAGAATCGTCGGGAATACGAGGATGGAGTAGGAGCTCTAAATAATAATATTGCTTTGGGAGTTTGGGGTTCAAAAATGTGGGATAGTGCATCGGGAACATTATGTTGCCACCGTAGGCTACTGTGATCTGTGAGTACGATGAATTTATAACCTTCTAGACATGGTCTACATTTTTGAATGGACCACACGATCGCGAGGCATTCTTTTTCTCTTGTTGTATATTTTTGTTCGGTCTCTGTCAGTGTTCGACTAGCATACGAGATTACGCATTCTTGGCCACCAACGTTTCGCGTGAGCACAGCTTCTAACCCGGAATTGCTTGCGTACGTTTGCAATATAAAAGGGATCTCAAAATTAGAACACGTTAAAACTGGTGCTTCGGATAACCAGCGTTTGATCTCCTCAAAAGCCAATTGCTTATATTCTCCCCAAATCCAACGCTGCTTTTTCTTAAGCAACATCGACAGGGGGCTTGCTAGGGTCGCGTAATTCTTAATAAATCTACGATACCAACTTAATATTCCGAGAAATCTACGCAGCATTTCTACATTTTTAGGGGCGAGATATTCTAAAAGGGGATCAGTTTTATCGGGATCGGTTTGTAAGCCACTTTCATTCACAAGGAAACCTAAATAGTGCACTTGAGGGCAGCAAAATTCACTCGTATCTAGATTAATTTCTAAACCGGAATTCTTCATTTTAGTTAGGACTTTAGAGAGCTATTGGAGGTGTTCTTCAAAGGTTTTTGTAACTATTGTAACATCATCAAAATTACCATAGGTGTGATATTCCATCTCAGGACCTATTAATTGATCCAATAAACGTTGCAAAGTAGCGGTGGCATTTTTGAGACCGAACGATATTCTTTTAAATTGAAATAGACCGCGTCCCGCTACAGTAAATGCTGTCTTGTCGCGAGTATCTTTGTCCAATGGAATTTGGTGGAATCCCTTACGTAAATCTATTTTCAAGACGTACGTTGCATTGCGCAATTTGTCTAGAATACCTGTCATTTGTGGCAAGGGGTAGGCTACTTTTTTAATGACCGCTCTAACTTTACGGAAGTCGAGGCAGAAACGATAACCACCGTCTGATTATCTAGTCATAACTATCGGTGAGGATCAACCACTATTCGAGAGCTCAATAATGCCGTTAGCTAACATATAATCGACTTCGGCCACTATAATTTCCATTATCTTAGGAGTTGTTAAGTTGTTACGTTGTTTTATAGGCGGATGGTTCTCTACATCTATGATATGTTTAGTGAAACATGTCAACCCTGCTTCTCCAGGTGATTCGGGTAATTCTTGTTTCAGAAATTCTTTGAGTTTAATATTTTCCTAGACGGTAGGTTCTGTAAGGCCACAGCAAGTTTTAAAAGATTCTTTTTGGAATGCGAACAATAAGATTTTATTTGGATTATTTATAAAGTTCCATTTTCTGTCCTCGAAATATACATTAATTCTTAATATTTTTAAAACGTCCAAGCCAATTGCAAAAGCAGAGGGTAAAGATTTAAGCACTCTAATTCAAATAAGTTTTTCCTGGGTGTTCAATTTAATGGGTGCTATTATTTCTTGGGAAACTAATTCTATTGGCTTTGATTTGTTTTCCTAGGATTTCAATGGCCAAATACATCAAAGGTTTGGGACCAGAAAGGAGTGAAGATTGATAAGGGAGCTTGGAAAGATTATAAACCGGGATCGGGATGGGAGGACAATGTTCAGTACGAGGGCGTCCTTCGGCTTTCTCCGGGAGGTACAATTTGGGGTTAATTTCTTGGGATTGGCAGTAATGGAGTTCGTAAAGGGGTTTAGACTTGTCAACAATAAACTCTGAAGGGAGAATATTTGGAAGAGATACGGTAGGGTTAGAGTTGGAAGAAGTAGTAATCTCTACAGGGATCAGTCAGAAGTATTGTAAGGTACTAATTTTCTTGTTTTTAAATTTATAGTAACGGAAATAACCTTTTAGGCTATCAGCTCCCATAAAATCTGAAAAGTCAGTTGCCGAATTTAAAAGGTCAATTTCGATTAATTTAAAACTTTCTGCGTATTTATATCTTTTCATCTTTTGGACTTCGGTTTTTAAGAGGGGTCCATTTTGCTTTATAAGAGGTATGTTCACCCTACGATATACCTCCGGCTTTAATTTTCCGAACATTTTGGCCATTCGGATTTATAGGTGTCTTTTCTACCACAACCGAAAGAAAATATTTTACGGAGTTGCTTACATTCTTGAAACCTATGGCCTCTTTCGCCTCGAGTTCAACATTTTAGAGACGTATCCTTTTTGTAGCGAGGGGTTCTGGTGTCGGAAGGGGTTCTAGAGGGATCCGGAGTATTGTTTTCCGAAGGGGTGGGTTTTGGATCTGATTATGGTGAGGTGTAGCGCTTTTTTGGGGAGGTGGGTTGGGTTCTGTCCGGTGTTCTATTATTTTTCTCCATCGACAGATACGCGAGGTCGACTGGTTCTTCTTGTGGAAATGTTTCGCGGGGTTCTTCTTCTTCTAAGAACGCGATTCTCTCAGTACGTTTATCTATTCTGTCTCTCTCAAATCGTCTATTATATTGCCTGTCTGTCCTCTTGTCCTTCGGGTCCCTATACGCCAATTCAGGCAATAAAGATCGTTCCGGAAGAGAGGGTGGTTTATAATTTTTTGCGACACGATAGCTTTTCTCAGCAACATTAGCAAGACCTTCTAAATGTGCGAAATCTCTTCTTTAGTTTCTTTGAATGGCTAAGTGAAACCTTGGGAGGAGATTCCTATGCGCGTGACTAATTTCTTCTGATTCCGGTATCTCCGGGATTAACCTATCGAACATGGTTCGCATACAGGTCAAGTAGTCCGAGACAGATTCCCTTTCACCTTGAGTTCTTTGGTGAATTTCTTGTTTTAATTCGAACTGGAAGTCCGGATCTCCGAACCTAACCCTGAAAGCTTTAGCGGACTCACTGAAAGTCCGCCACAAACGTTGGGATCCTCTAAACCAGTTGATTGCAATTCCAGATTAAAAAAAGGAATCATCCTCATCAAGTCAGCATCGCAAATGGGCACTAGACCTCTTCCGTCCTGAATACGCATTAAAATGCATCTGGATCCTCAATATGCGCGCCGGCGTATTTAATATTCCACTTACGCATAATTTTGTATGCGCGCGAGGGGTTGGAAAGGGAGGGCCTGATATCGATAAGAATGGGATTGAGGGAGAGAGATGTCTTTGTATGGGGGTTGTGAACGACGAGATAGATAAGAGTTGTTATAAGGGGTGTCTCAGCATTGGGAGAGAAAAGGTTCTTGTGTACGACAGAGGTCAGGATTCTCGAAGTCGGGGTGCGAATCCCGAATGTAACCTGCGAGCGACGTGGGGGGTACGCGTCGTCATAAGTGGTGTGTATGACGGGGGTAAGGGATCTCGACGTCGAGGGTGTGAATCCTCGAATGTAACCTGCGAGTAGCGTATGGGGGACGCGTCATCACAGTGGCGTGTGTACGACAGGGGCTTTCAAAGTTAGGGCTCAAACGACGAGAGGGAAAGAATTCTCGGGCTGTAGTATGTAAATGAAGCGAGAAGTATAATGTGCTCGATCCACGTATGTTAAATTGGGGGCCTACGGGGTTAAGGGTTGGTTCTGCACAAGGATCGGAATCACGACAACGGTTGCGTTAAAATTCCATATTTCTATTTATCGGGTTTCTACAAGGCGTATCGGTTTCATAATTAAGGTTGACCGATCGCGTCTCGTCTTCATGGTCTTCAAAATATTTACTTTCAGCTCGACTATTTTCTTTATTATTCGCGGTGCATTTATCTCGTACCTTATTTCCGACAACAGGATCGGAAACCATTTCAGGATGAGCAAAGGGGAGATCAGTTTGAGAAGCAACGCTAGCCCTCTTTATACCTTGATGGGGGGAAGTGTCAGCGTGGGTTTGACCGTGCCCAAAGTCAACAGGAACCGCTAAGTTAGAACAGGTTTCCCCAATTTGGTCTTTATCTTCCCGATGATGGATATACGATGGTTTAAAAGGGTCTATATTGTCCCTATTATCTTTCACGGCTTTTACTAGCCGTTCGCGCAAAGCTGCGAAATTTCCTTCAGTAGAAAGATGTCTCTCTTCTAGTTGGGCAACAAGTCCTTCTGTATTTAGCTTGTACACCCAGGATGTTAATTGTTTATCCCCGTCCATGATTACCACGAGTCCCGAAAGTTTATCTGCTAATCAGGGAGATAAGATGTCACTCTATAGTGTTTAGAGAGAGAAGCGTAATCACCCAGAAGCGAGAGTACACTACAGTAATTATTCCTTCTCTAGGCGAAATCAATATTAAATGTAAACAGAGGTGTTCATGAAAAAGATCGGAATGGAAGATAAGAAGCAAGGATAAACGAAAGAAAATATTCTATCCAGGCCCTTATCAATATCAAATGTAAATACAGATATTCATGTAAATAACCCGTATAGTAGAGATAAGAAGCCAGTAAACACAATAGCATTTAATCTCCCAAAGAGAAATCCGTATAAAATTTAAACACTAATTTTCAATTGCAATTAATCCGGAGAACCTGCTATAAAATTAATTGCCAAAATATATATTTATATCTTCAATTTAGGGAGATGAAGTCGTTGATTAGTTACTGGGGAAATTCGCAAGCAAATATTATGCATAGAATAAAATATTTGGGATTGTTCAAAATTCAAAATTAAGGGACAAAATTGGTAATAAATAAGAGACGATTTTAGTTTTGGGTTCCCCCACGTTGGGCGCCAATTGCAACGCTATTTTTTGAATCTAAAATAAAATTGCGTGGTCTCTCTAAATAGCGCAAAATGGACCCTAATAAAATGAATGAGATTGAAAGAAATAGGTAACTCAAAATAACATTTAAAGAAATAATTTAAACATATAACACAACTGAAATTTCTGGGCGCCAATCCTTGTATGGGACAGATGTAAATCCCCTTAACCGAGCTGTGAGAAAAGATAAAGGTAGACGGAACCTACGTTCCGAAAGGGATAGGTAAACTCACTGAACGATTGGGCATTTCAGGACGAAAGATAAAAGGAAACCTCACCAACTTCAGTCAAAAAGATATACCCCATTTTCAAATGAACAATATACTAAAATAATAAAAAGTAAAAAGTAATAAGATAACCAAAAATGAACAAAGGTAAACCGAAACAAAAAAAAGAGAATTAGGGTCGATAAAACTAACTAGCTCAGTCTAAAAAAAAATATGGCAGAAACGGTATATAGAAATCACAAAAAGGATCAAATTAGCTCGCATAAAGAAAAAACTCTATTTCAACGGATAGATTAATTAAAGGTTCGTGATCGGCAATTATAAAATAGGCGCGATAGTATAAGAAGGCACACATAATAAAAGGATATATATATATATATATATATATATATATATATACATAATTAAAAATTTGTCATAAGGACAACCGCAGGATTTCGCCGGGAGCGGGTGCTAATCTGAAAAATTGCACACGCTTCCAGCGAAATCGCGGTAAAATTTCAGCCATAACCACGTCTCACAACCGAGAGATAGGTGGTTACAGTCTGTATAGGAATCAATACGACGATCCAACAAAAGCCTCGTGGACCCTAAGAACACGGAGCGACCCAAGGACAACCGCCTTCTGCATTTTTCCCGCAAGTGTTCTAGCATATTGTAAACACGCAGGGATGCTTTTTAGGTTATTAGCAAGTGAAAGCTTGGCACCTCCAAGAGCGCCGATGATAAGGACAATCAGTTTAACAGAATATTCCGGGTACAATCGTTGCAACTCCCT
>NC_046666.1:112034413-112038489 GCF_010883055.1 Belonocnema kinseyi | reverse complement strand
AAGTCAAAGATATTTTGAGAAGCGTTGCGGCATCGAGAATATCACAAAATTGTTGCGCAAAGTAGGGGGTATTATTAAAGTGAACATAACGGTATTGCGAGGTCGGCAGCATTTACAAAAAATAATAAGATGTAACATTATTTTTAAATTTATTAAAAGTGATTGAGAAATGATTCAAACAGCAATGTAGGATCGAAAACATTCTAAAGGAATCGGTAATTTTAAGGGAGTCGCAGATTTCGGGGAATAATTAAAAATCACTTAAAGATATGGAGTAATTTTAAGAGAGTATGTAAATTAAAGAGATTCGGTATTTTTTTTAGTAAATCGGTAAATATATGGGCATCGGTAATTTCGGAAAGAGCGACAATTTTAGGTAAATGACAAATATGATAAAAAGAATTTCAGGGAAGTCACGAAATTCACAATCGAATCATCGTTGAGTGGAAAACTGATACACTTAATTTTTTTGCATTTCGCACTCCAGATTATTTAAAAATTTGTCTCAAAGGCTGTTTTAAAGGTTTTGTGATTACGAGATACACAAAAAACAGCAATAAAACAATAATATCAATGCGTATAAGTCATTAAAAGCCATTATTTAACCAAGGAGTACAAAAATTACATTAAAACAATTCTAACAGAACAAATAATACAAGGACTTGGCTGAACCATTAAAGGAAATTAGATCCTACCTTGGATGCGTTAGCAGAAATTGGCAATAGCACGTCGTTTTAAGACGTTGAGTTTACAGACGCTAAGAAACCATTTTCGCGCTTACCAGTGTATTAATTGAATGGGATGAAATACATGGTCAGGGGAAGGGCTGGAGCGCGCGGACTTAATTTCTATAATTCGCAACAATCCAGAGTTGTGAAAATCCCCACAATGCTGGTACCCGTAGCATCGTTTGGGAACGTTATCTAAGGACACGTGCTTGTCTAAGTCTTTTTCCTTTCTTGTTTAGACACGTTGAACGCATCGAAACGCGTGCGCTTCGTGAGTGATAAAAGCAGTTTTAAAAAAGTGCATTTTTTTCCAATGTAGTTATAAATTCCATCGAAACAACATGGATTGTTCTAGTGAATGTAAGTACTTAAAAAAATAGCGTAATAAATAGATATGACAAAGATAAATGTAAAAAATTAATGAACAATTTACTTCGGGTTTTGAATTCTTATATTAATTCACGTTAATAGAAACAGAGTTTAAAAAAAAATCTTGCTAGGTCGGGCCCTGTTTTCAATTCCCAATGGAAAATAAAACATTCACGTAGAACATATTTGAAAATATCATTTGTTATTATTGTTATTATTTCACTGTTCTATTAGATTCCACTAACGGTATAAATATACATCTGTTCATTAAAGAAACCTATTGTTTAAACGACAACAAAATATCGACTTAATATTCAAAGAAAATGTTTCATATTTTATACTATTAAATAAAAATTCAGTGATATATGAGATATAATGATAGTAAATAATCGGATATTAATAACGTTATTTCATCAAGTAATTTTAAATATGATAAAATATTATGAATATTTTAAATGTAGGAGAATTCTCAGTGATATAACATAACTCTCATAAAATTTTAAAAACGTTACTTTTCCAGTTACTGATCATGGAGATACAAAACAGCGAATTTGTTTAACCCGAAAGGAATTATTTGAATTAGTCAAAGGCAAAATTTCTGAGAATGCTGAAAACTGCTACGTTGTTATTCTTATGCATGTCATTCCCACATCTGCACTTCATGCCTCACGACAATTAGAATAAATTCATACCCACAAAGTCCAAAAACCCCTGAGTAATGGTTTTTGTCAACCAACTGAATGTTAATGAGAATCTTCCGCCATTTTTTTGCGAAACTAATATTAGATTTGTAATCCGCGACCCCAAAAACCTTTGTGGAATAAATGTTGTTGTAAAGAAATCAAAATTCATAAAAATCATCCAACATTTTGATTCCGCCATTTTTTTTTAACAATATCAGATTCATAATCCGTGCCGCCAAAAATCCCTTTGTAATCATTTTTGTTATAAAAAAAATCAAAATTTGTGAAAATCCCTGCACTTTGTATCCACCATGTTTGCAAACCAATATCAGATTTGTAATTAGCGAAGCCGAAACCTCCCAGGAAACAAAAATCCATTCACTTCTGTTTAATGGGTTTCGAAGTCTTTTGAATTGCGTATCTGTCACTAGAATTCCAAAATTGCCGCAGATTTTTTTTAAAAGACATTTAATGGTTATCATTTTGTTGACTAACTTGTATTCCGTAAAAGACCAATAACTGAAATAGCAAAAGGAATCTAGTAGACGTGCACATGATTTTTTGTAATATTTCGAAAATTTATTATTTAAAAAAATCGTGTGAAATATGGCAGCCTAACCACAAAAATGTCGGTCTCTTTCAAAAAGAAAGAAATCGATTCAATAAAACCTTGCTTGAAATTGTCATTGCAGTACATGGCAAATTCGAAGCTGCTTGAGAAAATGACCGATTCACATACTCGCAAACCGATTCTGTTTTAACTTTCTGAATGTGAAAATGACAGATACGCAATTCACAGAGTTGTCTTTTCAATGGACGCTTTTTTCCTGGGCTGTAAGTGATCCTTCTTTTCATAAAAAAATCAAAACTGGTGAGAATCCTCCGCCATTTTGTGACTACCATTTTGTTTTTTCAAAAACTAATATCAGATTCATAATCAGCGTAACCAAAAACCTCTAAGTGATCTTTTTTGTCATTAAAAAATAAAAATTTGTGAGAATCTTTCGCCATTTTGTTTTTTCGAAAACCAATATCAGATTCGTAATCAGCGAACCCAAAAACCACTAAGTGACCTTTTTTTTATTAAAAAATTGAAATTTGTGAGCTTAACCACTGTGCGATCGGGAGAAAGATGGCCGATCAGGTTCGCTTTTGATAAGTCTATCTTATCGTCCTGTCCTTTCTTCATTAGTCCTTATCAGCCGCCGTTAGGGAAGAGAGCGATTCAGAACTCTTTCGCAATAGAGGGAGTGCGAGGCAAGAATCGTCCCAACCATACTTTTCAGGGCTGGCTGTGTTCTGGTATCGAGGTGGAGAACGAGGAGTCCCTTTTCTCCGTACTGCAGGTGTAGAGTGGCCTCTTCGATGCTCCCGATAAAAGAGAAAACAAAACGGCATAAAGAGCCAAGAAATGCCTGTCCACAACAGAAACATTCACAAAAATAATGGTATTCAGGCGAAGTCACCCATTCAATTCTATAATTTCGTAGTAACCGCCTCGGTTGATCCTCACCAGGAACGTGCCTTGGATCTCAGACGACCAACAAAAATAACTCACTCTATCCTTATGGGTAGATTTGTCGATTCTACCCTGGATGCCAGAGGGATACTCCTTAACAAAAAAAAAACAATCAACTCTATCCTTAATGGCCGAATGGTCTATTGTACCTGAATGTTAAAGTGATGTTTAAAAAGAATATAAAAAAATTCAGAAACTTATATAGGGACCGGAGATGCGGAGATCTGCTGAAGCTGTAGGTGGTGATGGATCCAACGGATTATTTTTGTTGATAGCGAAAATTTTGTTGCTCGAGACCGCGGAATTAAGAAATTTAACAGAAAAAATAAAAAAATTAAAATAGTCTTACATTTTTAAAATTAAGCTTGTAAATTAATGCCATAAATTAATACAATAGCAAAATAAAACATAAAATAAAATAAAATTAATTAAAAACGAAACAAAAGGTAGTATTGCCGAATTTTATACTCTCCGTGTGAACACGAAGGCATTTTATTTCAGAAAATTTACATAAACTTGAATTTGTGAGTTGCAGAAAATCTGCAACGTTAACTCCTGCACCATCAGCAGTTCTGTACAATTGAATACTAACGCTCGGGGTGAGTCATCGAAAAGTCGGGCCCCTGTTACTTGACAACCCGTTGCACTAGGTTTACAGAATTAGTTACTGTACTATTGAATTACCGTACTATATACTGTACTATTTACAGAATTTAAAGATGTTGACCAGCTCTACAATCTGGGACACTTGACAAATTTTACCCATTATCAATTCGT
>NC_046666.1:112024991-112034313 GCF_010883055.1 Belonocnema kinseyi | reverse complement strand
GTTTCTGTTGCTCACTCGAGGCCTGACATGGTTCTTCTTGACTTCGAGAAGCGAACCATGTTCGTTATCGAATTTTCGGCAGCAGCTGATAAAAACATCATAGCCAAGGAGAATGAAAAGAAAGAGAGGTATCGAAACCTTATAAGGGAGTTGCAACGATTGTACCCGGAATATTCTGTTAATCTGATCGTCCTTATCATCGGCGCTCTTGGAGGTGCCAAGCTTTCACTTGCTAATAGGCTAAAAAGCATCCCTGCGTGTCAACAATATGCTAGAACACTTGCGGGAAAAATGCAGAAGGCGGTTGTCCTTGGGTCGCTCCGTGTTCTTAGGGTCCACGAGGCTTTGGCTGGATCGTCGTATTGATTCCTTTACAGACAATTTTTCAGACAATTTTTACAGACAATTTTTCAGATTAGCACCCGCTCCCGGCGAAATCCTGCGGTTGTCCTTATGACAAATTTTTAATTATATATATATATATTCTTCGAAAATACACATATCCCCATTTTTGGAATATCTAACTAATCTGACATCAGAAATTCAAAATTTAAAATGACGACCGTGTCCACTTGATTTGATAAAAAAAACTTCAATTGAATTCAAAACTATGCTCGGGGGTTTTTGGGGTCGCTGATGATGATATCCGATATCAGCTTTAAAAAAAATTTAATATCAGAATCAAAGTGTTGGCCATGAACTCTAGATTTTCGAAAATTGTAACTCGTGGTATTTAGCCACTGCTAACTTTATAACAATTTAAATTGTTATTATAATTTTGTGTTGAATGTTGTGGTTGTGCATGGAGGAGGAATAAGACTTTATGTATTTCTTTTAAGATTTTTATTAAATCAACCTATTCTCATGTACATGATATTTTGCCCTATGCTCAATCGCGAACTTTATTGAAAATCAACTCTTTGGTTGTAATCACATTTATTTTATAATTATAAGAAGAAAATTTGGTTTATCCAAATAAAATGATTCTCTTTTAAGAGTGTGGCCGTGGCTCAATAAAATAGGTAGTGGATAATACAACTTTAGACTAAATTCGCTCCCATTTAGGTATTAAACCTTTAAAAGTTCAGTGAAATCGTATTTTTCACAGGTGCCGTTCGGCGACTACCTTTTCTAGGTTTACAACTTTACGTAAGTCCGCAATAATAGTTGATAATCGATCGACCTTTTCAGCAAAGAGGTGTACAATCGCAACGTGTTAATGTTTGGCACTCGGCCTTTTATGACAGTGTCCCCACGCAGGGCAAGGGGTGGCACCTGTCTGCTACTTGCGCTCGCACAATAAGTGCAAATTTGACCTGAGTCGCGATCGGCTCGAACTACAGGTACGCCCCTACCTGATTTAGAGAATTAGGACGAGGGAAGGTAAAGAATTGCTCACAACTGTATACTCTTTTCTGGTTATTTCCAGTTTTTCGAGGGACTGCCTCTATAATGCTTTTATTTTCGAAAGTGAAATTTCCTAACTCAGATTCTCATAGAATTATTCTCGAGGCTCATGCCGAGATTTAGAACTTTTCTTAGACAGATTTAGAGAGGTATACTCTCGTCTGCCCATAAAGATCTAAGATTCTCGGTACAAGTTTCTAATTTCAAAATCTAACTTACTTGACCAAGGTTGATGGGTATACCGTGCCTTGCTCTTCGGTTAGTTTAGGAAATTTATAAGAGACAATATTTCTCTTGGTTATTTTGAGTGACACTTAGCCTTGGAACTCAAATATTTCAAAGTCAAAATGTAGACGATTTCGTCTAAGTGAATTTTAGTCCTTTGGACTAAAATCCCGTAGGAACTACAGTTAAGTTTTGAGTAAAATAAGCGAACGGACTTTGAAAAAGATTGCTCTTGGAACTGGGTACACTGGGTATACCAGCTCCCGCTTCAGAGGTCTTTTCTCTAAGTAATATCAAGCAAACTTAGGTTTTTAGCCTAAGTTAACAAGATATTGAAAGATACTTGAGGATGGTTAATCCTCAAGATCCGTTGCGTGTTCTACGCAACCCCCCAACTGACTATACGGGATCGTGCTGCCCTTTTTATAGGCAGTCCCCCATTCCTTGACTCCTACGCAATTCTAGAAGGTTTTTAGATGGAGTATTTGAGCCTGCGCCTTTAAGATTTCCCTTTAGAGATGCAATTCTTTACCCTACCTTCTAAACTGTACGTAGAGTTGCCTAAGATGAGCCTCTATGCTGTAACTCGCGGGTTACAACTGCCCCTCTTTTGGAATGAGCCAAAGACAGTTTCTTATAATGTGATTACGAAGAAAATGGCCGTGTCCACTTGATTTGATAAAAAATGCTTCAATTGATTTCAAAACCATACTCGGGGGTTTTTGGGGTCTCTGATGACGAATCCGATATCAGTTTTCAAAAAAATTTAATATCAGGGTCAAAGTGTTGGCTATGAACTCTTGATTTTAGAAGAAAATGCTTCCATTGAATTGAAAAACCATAATCAGGGTTTCTTGGGTTCATTGATAACGAATCCGATACCGGAATTTCAATATTCATAGCAAAGCTGATTGAAGATAAGTAGGTTTTATACACGAAACATTTCTTCACAAAACTTGAACGCATTTTTCTCAAAACTGTATTTTTAACGATTGGCGGGCATTGTAACTAAAAAAACATTAAAATGGTCGGCCGGAAATATAAAAATGTACATGTACTCTTTCTAATCCTGTATGATTTTTTGGTTTCAGACGTTCCACTGATTTGTAATCATTCCCACCATCAAAAAAGAGCACTTTTCATTGACTTCAAGAAACAGCTATAAAATGCATATAAAAAAATTGTTTCAAAATTTTTGTGGTTCTTTGAGTTTAAAATTACATGTATGAAAATATCTCAACCTCAGAAGTCGATTTTTGTTCATTTACCAACCCATTAAAAATCGCAAAAATTAGAAATCCAGAAGGGGAGGTGGTATCCGTAACTAACAACTTTGTGTGGGATACTTGCATAAAACAAAATTTAAGAAAATTTGTAATCCGTGAGATTATGATTTGAGCTTTTTTAGATTTATGGAGTCAATCATTGCCATGCAATTTTTGTGTATTGTGCACACGCATACTCTGTGTGTACCGGAGGATCATATAACCGTTTTTCCTTCTGGGTGTTTCCATGAATGTTACAACTTTAATCATTTTTTTGAGGTTAGGAATGAAATATGACCTGGCCGAGTCAAACCAATCCCAAATTCGGCATCAGCAACACCAGAAACGTATGGTAATCTTTATCTCGTCTGTTGACAAGAACTTTTTTTTCGTATGCCCGTGTTATAAATACTAAGAAACTGGAAAAACTTGAGATCGAATTCATAGCTGGTTTTCTTTGAAAATGAGAAGCAAATGGCCTCGCAGTTTTTACATAAATAAAAATGTGTTACGAATTATTATAAAATTTATATTAATGCATAGACTAAACATGAAATCTTACTTTCAGATTATGTTTCCGAAACTCTAAATATATGCATTTCTAACAAAACCACATCTTTTTTAAGCTCGCACCTGGAAAACTATATTATTATAATATATATTAAAAGAATCTATGAATTAAAATAAATCTTGCAAGAGCTTGATATAATTGTCAGTTGCCGATCATAACTAATCTTCTTTTGGCATCATTGCACTAACACAAAAACTGACTTAATGGTGGTACCCTCTGTTGGCGGTAACAATTTATCGACTTGTGGCTTCTTAGCACAGGCACGAACCATTAGCTTTTCGGTAAATAACCTGCCACTTTTCTACCGTCATTTAGCTTGGAATCGTAACCTATTCTCCAGAATTTGAACGATTTCAGAAAATTACAAACTAGTTCGCCATAAAGCGATGTATAATTCACACACATACAATATTTACACTTGCATACTTTTGAACGACATACCAGAAAATTACAAAGTTTCTGCACGGATGCGTCTTTCGATTATAAGATGCGGAATTCACAATTATCGTACAAGGGCCAAATTTAAGATTTACAATAAAATAACAAAACGACGAGACACATGTTTGAGTGAACAAAAGTTCAGACAGGAATCTTAACATCCTGCTTCCATATGGATCCAGCCAGGAGTAATAACACGGCTTGTTTCCTATACTAACAAAAAATTTAAACCACACAGGTGGACTGCGTGATGTCCATACTGTGGACATTAACACCTATTGACACTAATGCTTTTTGAGACATTTGCAAAAGTTTTAAAGGCAAGATTTCAATGCATAGAAAACATCAAAGAAACAATAAAAATGGGAGAATGCTTGATCCGATCAAAAACAATTTGACCTTTTATTTTAATAAAATTAATTTAAAATATTTAATAATAAATCCACAATACGGGCCGCTTTCCGCCTGCTCTACTGCCATGAAAAGGCCGAATTTCATAGGAAGGGAGAGTGTTGGACAAAAAATAATAATTTGTTTTTTGTATGACCACAGATACACATTGTTGCGAGAAAGCTAAAAATCTTGAGTGTCTTGAAACGTGTCGGAGAATCCTTCGCACTGCAAGTTCTGAAAAAGAGATTCTGGATGCTTTAGAACTCAAGTGTAATCCAGTGAAGCCTCACTCACCTATGTGGAGTTGTTTCTTGAACCTTGTGCCTACAAAACTAAACCACATTCCGTTAGATGCGGGTAAACTTTCTTGCTGTGCTAAAGCTAGCACAACAACTTGTGAAAATTTATGCCGGAAAACTTATTATGCTGAATGGCAAATATCATGGCAGCAGTTTGAAAATGATTGCTTATCTTCAAGGAAAGAAACTGAAATGAGAATATGCCTTCAAGATTCAGATAGTTCATGTAAATTTGGTTGTAACGGTCTGTCGTTTTGCTCTGCGTTCAACAAAAAGTTTTTAAATTCATTCAGGTAAGACGTAAAAACATAGTGTTATTTGTGAATATGCCTAGTTAGCAGGAGAGCATGAAACATATTTTAGATGTTCTAAAGTCAACCTCCTAACATTTCTGTCGTCTAATATATGTTCTTTGTGCATGTCATATCCTCTCTTCAATACCTCTTGCATTCAAAAATAAAAATAATTCTGGTGAATATTGTATGGACATTCATTTGATAGGAATTATGTGCAATGAGAAGAAACGCCCTTCTTACTAATGATAAAACTAATTACATTTAATTAATTGTAATTAATAAGTCGCCTAACTTTATTTTTATGGATGGAATTCAATCATTACTCCAACTTTCAGGCTGGGAGCCTCAATCCTTGTAGTCCTAAAGTATTTTATGGTTGTATAAATAATTTAAAAAGATTCTATTTTTGGAAAGGACAAAATTAAGTGGTTTTATTTAGATTAATTCAAAATGGATGCGAATGATACATGTACATTTCTTATAGACTACCGCGTAGCAAAAGATAGCGGGCTAAGTCTTTTAAATTAAAGTTTACCAGAATCTACAATATTTCCTTCCCTCGAATGTTTAATCCCCATTCCCAACGTAAAAGAGAAAGAGAGGGACGAGAAACCGAAATAACGATAATTTTTTTAGTTTTATCTCTAAGAGTATTTAGTTTTTAACGCGATCGGATTAGTGCTAAAAAGCGAGAAAATAGAGTGTTTAATCTTTTAAAATGTCTGCTCGATTTTCTTACAAAATATAATGTTTTGTTTGCACTACTAGTCATGTCATCGATGTACGCATTAAACTTAGCCTACTGTCATAAAATATTCCTATGTTAATAATTGCACAATGTGAATACACAAGGGGGACAGGCATTTCACAAATAATGTTCATCATACTTGCACATAACTAGAATATACATTGTTCTTTAAATAAAACGTCATTTCAAGGACTCTTCGTTTCGATCACGCGAGACGCTATTTTGACAAAAGTAAAAAGTCTTGAGGTTAATAAAATCCATCAGTCATAGGGAGGGGCGTGCGTAGTTTTCTTTTACTCGGTAAATAAGATTCGACCTTATACTTAGATTTCAAGGAAAAGTTAAAGAGTAATTTCCTAAAGAGTGGAGACTAGTTGAGAGCGTCTTAAAAATCTGGTGCTTCACGCAATATAAATCACCTTAAATACGAGAGAGAAATGTGTCTACTTGACGCGGCTGTTGTCAGCAGATCCAAGGTAGATCTTCCTATAATCTTGACTCTCCAATCCACCCATTTGATCGCTTTCTGGAGCCCTAAATTATTCCGACTGGTCACTGCAGAATTTGGTTCTCTACCAATTGTTATCAGCCGACATATAGAGGGCACTGCGCATTGAAATTTTACTTGTCATCCCGGGAATTTATTATGATATTTCTTACCATGAATTCTCAAAAAGGTTCTAAGCCAGGTAGATAAATTCTTCGAGATATTTAGTAACTTGCAGGGTTACTTCTAATCTGGCCGGCATCATATAATGATTCTGTTGGATGAGGTTCCACAGCTACTTTGAGAATGGCAAATGACAGTAGGTGAAAGGGCGGGGAATTTTAATGGCTTGAAATATATCTCGAGGAAGTCAGATAGTTCTAAGAGTCTTGAACGGCATTCCGTTGGGGTCTCAAAGTTGAAAGAAGTCCCTAGAAGTCACACGATTGCTCGACGAGCTTGGATCGTTATAAATGAAATAAAAAAAAATAATAGGAATAAGCCCTTAAAATGATAAATCTTAAATCTAGCCGAGTAAAAATTTACGAAAAAATTTGTAATCTGAGTTAACATTTTATTTATTTGAAGTTATGAGTTGCAAGAACTTTGCAACTCCAGACTACAAAAGTGTCCACCTCACTGGGTAGCCGTCGAATATAGACATTCGAAGTGCGGTCGGTTATCCGTTTCATCATCATTGTGATATTGTCGGTTCATGACGGGTATTTCTCTACAAATTTTGTATCTTATATCTATGTTCATGAAGGTGAGTTCGGAGGTTTCATTCACGTCTAGGTTCGAACTTGTCTCGCCGTACCGCATTATTTATCTTCTCAATTCGAACTGTTTTTACGCAAGGTAATTGTTTGGTATGTGTCCTTTGGTATGTTGACCGGCGATTGTCTCAAGTGTCCTAAGTTTAGTGGCTGTACTTTTTTTAGTGTACCATTGGAACTTACCTCCTACCGAGTATAAGTGATTAAATCTATAATAAAGTCGAAAGAGCGTTATAACAAACTTAGGCAACTGAAAATAAAAGGCACAATCAAATAGCAGTAAAATCTCAAATAAAATAATCTCTTTAGGAAGTCCTTAGCCTGACCTTTGCAGACATGATCTTATTAAACCCACGCTGGGCCAATCATGCATTTTTAATAAAGAAGCTGCGCAAATTTTGCATTTCCAATCATTAAATATATGAGTAACGTTGTAAGATCATTCGGTTTCGATGCTAAAATCTCTCGTTACCTGTTTCTTTCTCTGTCGTGTTCTTACCCATAGGCTTGTAGTTAGAACCCTACAGGAGGTTTCACTTGCCGTGCGACTTGTCTATTCTCCCTGAATTTCAAGCTGATTTGCTTAATTTTGAATGATTATTATAACCGAAAAAAATCTCTGTTTTACTTTATAAATAAAACCAAAGAAATTATTTCAGTTATTGTTTAAGTTATTATTCAACCTAAGCAGTTGTGTAGTCGGTAGTGAGTGGTAGCATTTTTTTAAAGTACTAAATTATTTTCTTGAAATTTGAGAAAAATAACCCAGAGAAAAACATAAAAATCTCACCGCTGCCACCAAGTTTCTTAGAACGAGGAAATTCTACGAAAGAGTATTTGGTTAAGTAAAATTTAATTTGATCGTGTTTGTCGAAGGTTCTAAGCTAATAAGACAATCCAAAAAGCAGTAGTCAACCTTTATTCTTATGTGCGAAATTCGATTACACAGCCACACAAAAAAAAGTGTGCAGATCTGGTAATAAAACACACGTATTCCTATGGATTTTGGGGCGCTGAATTCAAATTCGGCATTAAAAATCACCCATCACGTCATGGTTGAGCCATAACCTCCAAAAATGACGAAAAATCATCCACTGATGCAAATAAATTTCAAAATAATGCCAGTGATGCAAATTTTCACTTCAAAAACATGTCGAAAACTGTGAAGGATCAACTCCTGCCTGATATCAACTTATTTGACATAAATTTATCCAGCAGAACCTGACCTCACATAACCTGAAATAACAGAAATTTATTGAACTACACGTAAAGCTCTGGAAGCATATTTTCCCAGTAGCAAATGTGTGCTACATCGAATGGGTCAACTCGAGCCTAACCTAGAAATAAATCTAACCTAGCCTAACCTAACCTAACCTAACCTCATGAAACACAATTAAACTGATTGTGTTGTCCTCTTGTGTTTGCGGTACCATTTGAATCAGCTTGGGCTTAACCTGCAAAGAGGTCAAACCTATCCTAACCTAAAAAAACCTGACCTAACCTAACCTAACCTAACTTAACTTCACGTAATACAATTAAACTCATTGTGTTGTCCCGTTATGTTTGCGGTTGCGTTTCATTCAGCTTCAGCTTAACCTACATAGAGGTTTAACCTATCCTAACCTAACAAAACCTGACCTAACCTAACCTAGCCGAATGCAATTCAACCACACGTGTAGCTATGTAAGCGGTTCTCAGTCTTGTATGTGTGCTATATTTAATAGGTGAACTCGATCTTAACCTACAAATGAATCTAGCTTAACAGAACCTAACGAAATTTTGATTAACGCAACACAACTTAACTTTAGTGTTCCCGTTGTAACACACTAAAATTCATTTCATTGTACTACAGGTGGTTAGAAATTTAGACGCACATTAATCATTTGAAGAAACTTAGAGCTACAAGTAGAATTGACCCCATTTCAATTAACCTGACAATGTTTGTATCAATTAAAATGTAGAACTGTAATTTAAACATGCAAATGAATAAGAGTTTTATTCAAAATTTTTTTCTCTCTGTTGTCGACATGTTTTTGAAGTGAAAATTTGCATCACTGGCATTATTTTGAAATGTATTTGCCTCAGTGCATGATTTTTCGTCATCTTTTGAGGTTATACGAGGGTAGTTCAATAAGTCCTTAGAATGAAGTATAAAAACAATTTTTTTTGGGTAAATTTTTTTTTATTTTTCAACATAATCTCCTTGGAGCTCTATACACTTGGTCAATCGCTTTTCAAGTTTTTTTAATCCTTCAGAAAGGTGCGTTTTCGGAAGTTCCTCAAAATAAGCACTTACAGAGGCAATGACCTCTTCATTGTCTGGAAATCTCTGTCCACCGAGCCATTTTTTCAAGTTTGGAAATAAGAAAAAGTCACTGGGAGCTAAATCTGGTGAATACGGTGGGTGTTCGACCAAT
>NC_046666.1:112014997-112024891 GCF_010883055.1 Belonocnema kinseyi | reverse complement strand
TCTAGTCGGGAGTGGTGCTGACTGAAAACAGATGATTTGGAGCGATTCGCGCGCCATCTGTTGGTCATTCTAAGGACTTATTGAACTACCCTCGTAGCTCAATCATGACGTGACAGGTGATTTTTGATACCGAATTTGAATTCAGCGCCCCAAAATCCATAGGAATACGTGTGTCTTGTTACCAGATCCGCACATTTTTTGTGTGGCTATGTTATTAATGTAGTTCATGTATAGTGTCATTGAAATAATTTAAAAAGACTATTTTTAGCAATGACAAAATTGAGGAGTTTTATATAGATATGTATATTTAAAAATTAAATATTTCCAACGCTCTGTATGTAAACTCCAGACTCAAAGTACATAGAGAGAGATAGGAGAAACGGAAATAGCGATGGTTGCTTCAAATCAATTCAACATACCGAAATAAATTGAACGAAAAAATGTATATTTCTCTATGACCTTTTTGTATAAATCGGATCTAAATCGCAACGCGTCTTTTACCACCCTATTTTGTTTTTATTTATAGAATTTCAATCTGTTTAGTTGTTCCAATGTATAAGTTACAAAAATGCTCTGTATTGATTACTGCCTTTCCGATAACGTACTTTAAATGAGCAATAATCCGCGTACCGAGTCCTGCGCGCGAGAAAATACCGACGTGTGAGTTTTAACTTTAACTTCTATTTTCCTTACTAACAAAAAGTTTTGACGTAGTGAGAAAATTATGAGTGACTGCCCTCAGGTGACAGGTAGAATTCACCTTTAAGGCCTTGGTATGCAGGATTTTGAGAAGGGTTTTTAGCTATGCTTGCATTTTTGGCCCTTGATGGGTTGGCAGCTGAATGTATTCCAGGTGATCATTAAGTGATGAATTGAAAAAAAAGTTTACAACATAGACTCCTGAAGGCACATTCAGTAGTGTTGCTATGCAGCTAAGTTAAAATATTGAATCTATTATTCAAAAAAATATTCTAAAGCAGATACTATATTTTTAGATTTATTTTTAATTTTGTAAGTTTCAAACTTGAGTTGGTCGCTAATTATTTTCTTAATTAGTGAACTCATTTTGCAGTTTGTTGATTACTCCTGTCAATGAACAAATTTTTTATTCTTTCTGCATTTTCTATTGATCGCAATGAGTCTGCTGGTCATTATTACTTTGAGATTTATTAGATGAATTGATCCAAAAAATTTAATAATTATAACGATTTATTTTTTAGACGTTTTTAGCTTATACAAAATTTCAACCAGTGAGAAAGTTACTAAATTATTATTTATCTAATTTATGTATGTATAATTTGGTTATTTATTTATTTACTAAGGTTTAATTTGTTCAACAAGAATAATTTGCATATTTTTAATGGACCCCGAGGAATTGGGCCTAGAAAGATATTGAATCGATTCGATCTACATATTGATTTTTTAACTGATGGTTATATTAATGAAAAAAAATTTTGAAGAGAGACTGTTATTATTTATTACCAATGAGTATTGAAATTTTTACTTTTTTCGGATGATTAATAATTTTGAAATGTCCTCATTTAATTATCGTTCTACTATTTCTACACACATTTCAGAACTACGTGGGCAAAGTATTTTGCAAAGAGTGAGCAAAGTAAAAAATGTGGGCAAAAGTTCTTTTCTCACTGTTGGCAAGGTACTGTGTCCACGCTTGATCGCATATCAAATCTTCAGGAAATTTACGTAACAATACAAATAATTTACACCGGTAAGTGAATAAATAATAATAAATAATCTTGTGAAATAAAAAAATTGCATATAAAAAACATAACAATATTCGAAGAATAAAAAAGTAATGAATAATCTAAAGCGCAATTTAGAAAAACACTTTTTAAAAAGATTTGTTTCAATAATGTAATATGCCTTCTTTGAAGTACATTACTGATAGACTTTTGACAATTTTCCTTCTGAAAAAATATTTTACTACAATTTGCATTCTTTAGACTTCACTTTTTGTGTAAAGTTGTACATGTTAAGCAGCTAAAACATATGATTAAATTATTATTATAAGTTTTTTCGTGGAATCTCTTTAACATAGAAAAGTGTGTGTAAGTAAGCCGTGTGATTGGTTATTCCTTCTCCGTAGACCATATTTGACGATATTTGACGATAACGTTAATTCTGACCGGCAGAGAGTTAACGCTCTTTTCTATCTCCCTGTCTCATTCTTTGCCATTCCCAGCCAACATGGTTACAGAACAGATCTGTAACTGTTCTATAACACAAAAGAACGTGTTCTAGGACAGATCAGTAACGGGTTACGAATATGCGAGTAACCATGTCATCCGCCATATGCTAGAACAATTCTGTAACAGTGTTAGAACGCTGTGACATACGTTCTCGAACAATTCTAGAATAATGATAGAACTCGATTCATTCGGATTACTGTGGAAAGCAAAGCATTCTGTCCTTACAAAGAATAAAAAAACTTCATCAAACGTTCAAATTATAACTTTAAGTATTGTGTCGAAAATAAGTCTTAACAGCACTGACATATAATGTCTTGCCCACGTTGTAATGATACCGTAAAGATGTGGTGAATCTATTTGCCCTGCGAATTTTGATACATAGTTACCTAGAACTCAAAGCACGTACTCTGAATGTGTTTCAATGTTATTCTATGATCTTTGATGAAAAATATATTTTTGTTTATATTTATACAATTTCATTTTGAAAACGTATTAATTCTTTCATAAGTGTTTATCTGTGTTCTGATAGAGAATATTAATATTCTTCTATTATAATAGAAAATGCGTTCCTTCTTTTGAAATAAATTTGATTTAGGAAAGATCTCACGGCAGTGAAATTCTTTCTTCTCGTTATTAGTTATGTGAAAAGCTATTTTATTATTTAATTTTACAAATTCAATGTAATAGTGTTCCACAAAACGTCGAAATAACATTCTGATGGCACAATGTAGATAATAAAGTTAATAATAATAATAATAACCTACCGAAGGTGTTCCGCGTTGATGTCGCGGTAGGGCTTGAGCTCTCCTCTCATGACTTTGACGGCAATGTTGGAGGTAGCATTGCTACTGACAGGGTTCCCCATGCTAAATAGGCTGATAACGAAGAGGAGAGGGATTAAGTAGAACACCAAAACCCATCAATGAAAAATAGAGAATATATTAAAGATTTTGAAACGCTTGAAGCTTCCCGCGGATCGCCGGGGCGCCCCTGGAGCCACCGCTGGGGGCCACAGCATGCGGGACGGTGGCGACGGTGAGCTGCGAGATGGTCAGGCAGATCTCACTAATCAAACAGCTGACAAGCAAGAACATCTGCGACAAACAGTAAGCCGTGGAACATCAACTGTGCCTGCTGAGGATGCTTTGGCTAGCACTAGCTACATGTTACAGAAGACCGAGCAATGGAGATTAAACAACAGGTTGATTTGGCGTGGAAAAACGACGGCAATGAACATCAGTTAGAGAAAGCCGCGAGAAACGGGCAAGGAGGAGCAATTGATGTTCTTCCTCAACCTATTGATGACCCAACACCACCACATCCTGCAGAGGTGGATGACCTTATACAACCAGAGGCAGAAGCAGAGGTTCAGCAACTAAAAAAGCGACGAAAATGGACATACCATATAAACAGAGATGTTATGCGCCTTTATTTTTTGGCAGAGAAATGTGGGGAAAGTGTGAGAAGAGAACATCATAGACTCTTCTTACTTAAATACCCAGAGCTAGCCACAAAAATAAATAAGCAGAATCTGGCAGATCAAAAACGCTCAATATCTGTAAACAGACTGCTTTCGACTGTTGAAATAGCTGCTATCAAAATGGAAGTGGAACGGCAGCTTCCTATTGATGAGCTCGCCTTGGAAGATGTAGATAATGAAGACTTGATTGATGCTGAAGGCATCGGTGCTAGGGATAATGAACATCATGCACCGGATCCATTAGAACCACATCCGGATATTACTAACGATGATGTAGGTAGGGAAATCTCAGAAGAACTAGAGCACCTGGAAAGGAATTTTGGTCATGCTTTACTAGAGTTCAGATATGTAGAATCAACACTGAGGCATTCTCTGCCCAAAATGAACATCACAAATCATCTGCGTACACTAATAGCACATCTCGACAGTAAGGTTTTACCTACGTATTTGAACGTACGACAAAATGCGTTAGAGGTGCAAACTCTTGCATACTGTGCTGCTGTAGCAACCGTTAGAACGTTGAGCCGAAAAACTAGGCCTGCAAATGCAGTTTTTGTCCCAGCAAGGGATCGAGATCCACCATGGAAAATCAGGTTGAATATGGATGTCAGCAAAGTAAGGTGCAAATTGGGTCGATTAACTCAATATAAAAAAGAAAAGAGAACCAGAAAGCTGATGAACCATGTTACTAAAATCATCCATCCTCGGCATATCGAGACAGTAACACCAGCAATATTGGATGAAATTTTAGACTCTCAACGACAGGTTCTATCGTGAATTGAGTGTAAAGCCAAATAACCACTAAGGCACCGAAGTCCCTCAATTGGAAGATATGCCTAATTACTGGTCGGGCGTTTGGGGAAAAATGAACAGATGCAATTTGGACACTGCGTGGTTCAAACTGGAGGAAGCAAGGGCAAGCAATAGCCCAGAAATGCATCTGACAAACATCACAGCTTTGGATGTTTTAGTTGTCTTGAAGAGGGCAAGTAATTGGAAAGTTTTAGGTCCGGACATGGTGCACAACTTCTGGTACAAGCACCTGACGAGTGTGCATCTTGCGTTAGCAAGGTGTTTTCAGAAGATCATTGAACACCCAGATTTGAAGCCAGGTTTTATGCTCCAAGGTACTACGTATATGATACCAAAAAAACCAGAAGCTCAAAACCCATCTGACTTTCGACCGATAGCCTGTCTTCCAACAATTTATAAATGGCTTACAGCTATCATTGCTATCATTGGATCATTGGATTGCTATCATTGGATGTGATTGTTTATTCCTGTTAAGACTGAGGCCACTTGTTGAGGCCCACTGCACCACCAGATCAACATCTGCCTGTACCTTTTGGAATAAGCTCTTAAGAGTGGCCATAGGCCCGGAAAGGCAAAGCTTAAAGTCATCAGCATATTTGTGATTGTTGCAATGTTGAAGGTCGCTACCAGATTCAGAGTTATAAATATTGAATAAAATGGGTGCAAGCGTGCATCCATGAGGCAAACTAATCTTAACCTACCTACAAACTAACCGTTCGTAATTGCTAATTTGTACTCTTTCATATCGATTACTAAGATAAGATTCAAACCATTTAACAACCATGTTTGAGAGGTCGAGTGCTTTGAGCCTAGTCAATAGTAGACTATGGTTAACTGTATCAAACACTTTAAAAAAGTCAAAAAGGACAACAAGCGTTATTTCCCTCCTATCAATGCAAGTTTAAGGTCAGAGGTTACTTTAAGTGAAGCTGCAAGTAAACTAATTACACAGCTCCACAAAAAAGTGGCCTGTCCGGCGGAGCAGAGCAGTGTATGCTTATGTATTTTGACACGCGGAATCCGAAGCCGAAGTCAGAAATATCAAATTCGCTCGTTTTTGAACCCTTAGCTAAAAAAAACCGTAAAAAAAGCGGTTTCCCACCAAATTCGAAAAAAAGAAAGTTGTCTGGCCGGCAGACCACAGCAGTGCATCCTTATGTATTTTTATTCGCTGAATCCGAATCCGAGGTGAAAAATATCAGATTGGTTCGATGTTTAAACCTAACCTCAATAAAACACCCGTAAAAGGTCAGTTTATCGCCAAATTAAAAAAAAGTAGTCTACCTGGCGGTCTAGAGCAGTCTATCCTCATAGATTTTTACCCACTAAATTTCAAAGCCGAAGTCAGAAATATCATATTGGCTCATATTTGGACGCTAACCTGAAAAAACAACTGTAAAAAGGTGCTTTTTTGGCAAATGAAAGAAAAAAGAAAGTGGTATTTCTAACAGACTAGAGCAGCGTATCCTTGTGTATTTTGTCCAGATAAAACCAAATATAAAGTCAGAAATGTCAAATTGGCTCATGTTTCATCCCTGACTTAAAAAAGCACCCGTAGAAATACGGTTTTTTGCCAAATTCTAATCAAAATATTAGATCAGATTTTTGAAATTCAAAATGATGACTCCAATATAAAAAACTCGGGTGTGCAGGTTAGGGGTTATCAAACCCCAGGGCATACATAGTCCCTTTAACATCGTGTTCCGCGTCTGAGCATCTACGCGTAAATAGTGAGTATAATTCGTTTTCTTTTTTGTGATATCGACTTCACTTATTCTCGAAGGATCTGTCTAATGGCTGTTTTTTACATTTCCGTTTTCTGTCAGGTATCTCTCGTGCGAACATCCAGCAGTAATGAACCATCATATGTGACGCGATCCGAGAAAAGGGACCTACTAGGCAAAACATCGATTTTCGGATTATGACGGATTCTATCAGTTCTTTATCTGATCTTTCTCGGGGTTCGATCAGAAATTTTTTATCTGCATTATTTCACAACATATAAATTATTGAAAAAGAATCTTTTAACGCATGCGGATTAGCAGCTTGACGCTTACTCTCTTCTTCTTCACCCACCACATCCCCCACTACTCGCCGCTTCCCTGAGTGAAGCTCTACCTTTAATAATTGTGAATACCAAAAGGAAATCTTCAGTATGTTCACAGCTTGATCAAATGAAACTTTTTTACTTTTCCAAATCTATGTTAGAATTATTATTTTCATATTGCAATGTTCTCAAAGCGTTTTTACAAACTCATTATTCACGATTGAGAAGTATTGTAATTGTCCGAAATTTGTCAACACAGTTTAACAACGGAAATCCACGTTTTGAGACCCTCTCAAGTTGGAAATAAAGTTTTGGAAATTGCGCCTGTCTTTCTGTTCGTTAATCCGTTCGGGAACACAATAACTCTCGAAAAAATGAACGAATCAAGGCGAGGTTTAGCACACTTTTTTAGGTTATAGAATAAACAACGAGTTCGTTTATCAGCTATTTTGTATAGAAATTCCAAAAGTTAGACCTGTTTGAAATTTTTTTACCAATTTTTCTAAGATTCAGCAATTTTATGTACGGCCATTCGTAGCACTCAGAAACCCGAAAAATTTATTTCTATGACTTTTCTCTTTTAAGCAAAAAAAATATCGGAGTTGTAGAGTTTGCAAAATTTTTAAAGTCAATCGAAAATAAAAATGTTATTACAAACAACGCTTGATATGAAAAGAAAGAAAGAAGTTGCTTTTTGAAATCCCTACAAGATTATCGTTTGCAAATTTGTTATTACTTATTTTTAGATAGGGTGCGTAGTTTTGATTATGCGTCAAGAATACAAAAAGAAAAACAGATTTTTGGACAAGCTACACAAACTACTAAAGTTGTTTAACTAAGAAAGAGCTACACATTTTTCTTAAAACGTTTTTGATAGGATGCGCATTTTTGTGATAATCTTGAAAAACGACGTAAGCTAAGAAAAAAATAGGTGCACAAAAATGGTGCATCTATTGTTATAGATGCACCATTTTTGTGCACACACTTTGAAACCTCTTTTTAATAAAAGGCATAATTTTGGTTTTAATTGTATAAAATTGCATCATAAATAGCAATTAAATATATGTGGAAAAACGACAAAAGGCACGAAAAAAAATGATAGGCAAAAGTTATTCTCAAAGAAATAGAGATGCAAATTTTTTCGTAATTTATTACTTTATCATAATTTATGATGGAGAAATTATTGGAGTTTTGTACAATTTAACACCGTAGTTCTTGAACGGATTTCCACGTTTTGGGGCACCTTTCTTTCGTCCTCAAACACGATAAATCTCAAAACTTTAACGGATCAAATCGAGCTTTGGCGCACTTTCATAGGTCCTAAAAGAAAGAACGAGTCTTTTAACCATAATTCTTTCACAAACGGTTATGGTTTTATCCATCGAAAATGTTATTCAAAAATAGAATATCTCGATGTATGCCAGACGATACAGATACGTAAAAACAGAATAAAATTAGAATGCAAGCCCTTCAAAATAACTAAAATTTTTGTTTTAACTATTTATCAATAGGGTACATTTTTAGGTTTAATGCATCGAAACTTATAATTTGAAGACAAACGACGATTTTTTGATAGCAATTGTCATTTTGGTTTTATTTATCGAAAATATTATGAAAAATTTCGAGAATGTGCAAATATCCACTTTCTATTTTGTTTCGAATTTAGTGGATAAACGTCTTTTTCAGGGTATTTTTTGAGATTTGGGTTAAAACACGAGCCAATTTGATATTTCTGAATTCGTATTCTGATTCATCGGGTCAAAATACATAAGGGTACACTGGTCTATAATGCATCTTTGTATATGGGAATATTTCCTGATGCTTCGAAGGAAGCGATTATTCGTCCACTTCCTAAAACATATAAAAAATCTTATATCGAATCTTTGGTTTAAGAAGTGATTTAAGGAGTAGACTTCTTTTTTAATTTAGGACAGACAAATCACCTTTCTTTTTATATCCTCTTCAATAAAAATGCTATTAAAGTCATAAGTAGAGAGGTGCTTAAGAACGTCAGTTACATTCATTTCGGTTTTATTTTAAGATCATGGTTTGAGAGGAATAAGATTGTCTTTTGAGTAGAAGCAATAACTTTGGTCTAAATCATTAATAATCATCAGGTCAATCCATATATTAGAATGATCAGTGCGGTGACAGGTATCGTTGGAAACTATAGATAATCCGACAAAGAAAACTACTGATTTTAAATAATGGGTTAAATTGTGGGTAACATTAGGATTTGTGTGTAGGTCGCCAGTGAGTACAATGCTATTATAATTAGGTATAAGGTCAAAAATGTCATTCTCAAGTTCGCTGTCGTAGCAGGCGTTAGGGGGTTTGTAAATTACACCCACCAACACACTGTCCTGAGGCGCCGATACATTGATAGAAAGGCACTCAGCAGTAGGGTAATAGTTAAGGTGAAACGGTAACTTCCCCCAAATAGTTTCAGCAAAACTACTCGCAAAATAATGCATTAATTCAAATTTTGCTTTTTGCATTGTTAAAAGTAAATCGAAATCTATTGCGGGCTTCTCTTTAAAATTAATTTTTTTCATTTTTTAAAATTTTTATTTAAAAAATCTTAGATTATCTAATTCCGAAAATTTTGGATGTTAAAAATGGGAGAAGCCCGCCATGCGGAAAGTAATAATAAATCTAATATCAATAAAAAAAGATTAAATTATTCATTTATTTAAACAACGTTTTGCTGAAAGAAAAGTAAAATAAACCAGGAAAAATTCTGCAGAAAACCGGTTTTATAGTTCCCGGCTTTACCGCCAGTGGTCATTGCTGATCTATTCTTGACTTGAGACTATCCTTGCGAAAACTGCAATGTCGGTAACATTGGAGAACTTATACCTGCGTATACCTCAGAGTGAGACGAAGCCCTTAATTATAACTCATTATATGAGAAAATATAAAATTATAATAAAGATATTACTGAATTTTCAGAGTTATTGAAGTATTTTGAATTAATACAGCGGAAAAATATACTAATTTCACCATTTATTCCAGATCAGATAATGCGAGATTCTTTAAGAAAGGTTTTCTTTCTGCCAAACCTCTTGAAAAATATTGCAAAAATTGCAATTTCAATTATTTAATATTTATTTCTACATATATTGATAAGGCGGGCTTCTTTCGAAATCAAATTATATTCGAATCTACACTTTTAGTACTTAATAAGTAAAATGGAAGTGATTATTGAGCAATTTATCTCTTGGTAGATTTCGGAAAAAAAAGTTTTTTTTCTACCAAAACACTAGAAAAATAATGAAAAATTTGCACTTTTGTTTATTTAATGTTAACTGATATACTTTTATATTTAACGGGCTTCTCTCGAA
>NC_046666.1:112013846-112014897 GCF_010883055.1 Belonocnema kinseyi | reverse complement strand
CAGCCGTGCCATGTAACCCCGTTCACAGGCCACACTCGCATCGTAGCAGTCTAGCAAGTCGTGATTCAGTTGCTCCGTCCACCCAAAGGTCACGAGATCCCGTCGATCTATCGCATTGAATCCATTTTCATTAGCTCCCCCAGCTCTAGATTGGTCGGCATTGTTGGCCGACCCATTGTCGGGAGCCCTGCGCGTTCTGTTGTTTTGAACCGCACTGAATACAACTATGTTTGGGTTTGTCATTGTTGTTCCCACGAGAAGCTAGGGAAAGGGGTTCGTCCATCCTTGTAGAGCCCCGCATGCAAGGATAAGGCTGCTTACTCTGAGAGGTCGCCCGGTATCCCAGAGTCACCGTTGTAGACACCCCACCCAGGTGCCATTCAGCTTTCGGCACGGTTCTCACACCTCCGCTTGGGGTTAAATTCCTTCGGGACCACCCCTGGACAATTGTCCGCGACTGCCTATTTATTTTTGTAACCATATTCAGCAGAAACCCTTGGTACAGGGATCCCCTATCCGCAACCCGAGGACGCGTTCGGTGGTTTTGTCGTAGGCCCTTCGGTTTGATTCTAGAGGAATCAAACCCGAACCGAATGGCTCTCCGGCGGGGAATCGAACCCCGGTCTTCCGCGTGACAGGCGGGGATACTGACCACTATACTACCGAAGAGATACTGACCGCTATACTACCGAAGAACAACAGGGTTCAGAGCACTGGGCAGAAATCACATTGCGTCATCACCCGCGAGGGCCATCGCAATGCTTTGTTTTAATTAGACAGTCGGATTCCCCTAGTCCGTGCCAGTTCTGAGCAAAGCGTTGAATGGCGGCGTGGATCCGCGTGGCCCTCTCCTGGATTTTCAAGGTCCGAGGAGAAGATCCGGACACCGCCGCAACTGCGGTGCTCTTCGCGTTCCAAACCCTATCTCCCTGCTAGAGGTTTCCAGGGACCTCGAACGCTTATACAGAAAAGAAAACTCTTCCCGGATCCCCCGACGGCGTCTCCAGGTCATTTTGGGTTACCCCGACGAACACTCTTGCGAGAGCCCGAA
>NC_046666.1:111992302-112013746 GCF_010883055.1 Belonocnema kinseyi | reverse complement strand
AATATCAATAAAATAAAAGTGATTATTAATCAATTTACCTTTCCGTAGATTTAGGTAAAAAAGTGTTTTTTTTTCTACCAAAACAATCGAAAAATAATGCAACATTTGCACTTTTGTTTATTTAATGTTGATTGATATACTTTTATATTTGGCGGGCTTCTCTCGAAATTAAATTATATTCGAAACTACACTTTTAATATTAATAAAATAAAAGTGATTATTAATCAATTAACCTTTCCGTAGATTTCGGTAAAAAAGTGTTTTTTTGTCTACCAAAACACTCGAAAAATAATGAAAAATTTTCACTTTTGTTTATTTAATGTTGACTGCTATACTTTTTTATTTGGCGGGCTTCTCTCGAAACTAAATTATATTCGAAACTACACTTTTAATATCAATAAAATAAAAGGGATTATTAATCAATTTATCTTTCCGTAGATTTCCGTAAAAAAGTGATTTTTTTCCTACCAAAACACTTGAAAAATAATGCAAAGTTTGAACTTTTGTTAATTAAAAAAATTTTGAATTCCAGGAATTAGAAAATTGACGACAATTTAAAATTCTCCAATTTAAAAATTCCTAAATAATAAAACTTCCTATACAGTTTATGATATTACTGAATTTGAAAAAGCAGCACAGTATGAAATTTACATGATATAATTTCTGAAATAACAAAATATCCTATACTGTAATTTTCCAATTACTACATTTTCTATTTGGAATATTTTATTTTTGTAGAATTTTCAGTCGTCCTCCTGAAGCGGATTAGGTTTTGGGATTCTAGGTGCTGAATGAAATTGCTTGACCACGCCACGCTCCGAGGACCTGAACAGTGGCCCAAATATGACAATTTGTTCCAAAACAGCCTAGCCTTAGAGTAGTGGTCGGCAAACTTTTTGCTTGATTTTCAGGTATGGTCATGCTCCACCCGACTTAATTTTGTCTACTACTTTTCGATCTATTCATGGACCTCAGTGTGAGTGAGCTTAGTCCAGCAGGTGTCTTTTGTGTAAAGGCATGTCAAAGTAAGGAATTAAGTTGAAAAACTTTTAATTTTTGAGCTAGCGATTTGAAATAAGCATAATAAGCATCTATGAATTCTGTTGATTCTAATCATATACCACTTGCCTAAAAAAGTTAAAAATTTGACGGAGTTTAATAGGAAGAAACTTCAGCTTTATATTCAATTTAATACTGAATACTTTTAAATTTCCAACCTTTATGGACAAATTACATGTCTTTGGAATAGGAAAAATACGTAGATTCCAAATATTGTATTTTCAAAGCACTGATTACAAAATTAAGAAGTTTTTAATGTCAATTTTTTCCCATTTTCCAACAAAGGACCCCTGAAAAAAGGGATGGTCTGCTCAAGCTCGCAGGTACCTGACCAGAAAGTAGGTCGTTGGTCAGCCCAGTTTGCATTTGATATGACGACATATATACCATTCAACTGTATACATATATAGATTAGAATAAGATACAGTTAAAAATAAAACTGTCAAATGATAACGTGCAAATCCAGTCAAAATATAGTGTCCATCGGCTTGACAGGTTTGCCTCTGGCTCTTGATAAAGGCTAGAAATTGGATGTACATTTTTATGTTTCTCCAAAATTCAAATTGTGCACTATTCATCAAGCTGAATTTATTACAGAATTCATATAGTTAGGCTTTTTATGGCTCTCATCCAACAATCTTATACTGTAGAAAAATTTTGTGTTATTTTACATCGCACTACGTTGGGAACTAATTGACCTATATAATACATAGTGAATTTACAGTAGGCTGCGTGAATGAAAGACACGCGTAAAAAACAAACGTTAATCATTATTATTCTCATTAACATTAAAGAAACGTTATCATTAACAAAAGTTAATCATTATTATTCGCATTTGTTAAAATTATATATAAAAATAATATTTTATAAATAATTGTTACTTTTATACTCAAACCCTTTGAAATTGCAATTATTCTATGCTAAGTCGAAATCTTATGAAAATTGACAATTCTGGAAGTGTTTATTATTATTTGTTTAATTCACAAACGATTTAAAGTCAATTAAAATTAAAATTTTATAGACTTTTTATTTTTAACGTTGTAATATCACAATTCTCGATATTTAAAAATTTGTTGAGTTCTAAGTGAATTTTTTATTCATTTAAGGACCGATGTTTTGAAGCACAAATTTTGAGATTAATATTTTATGTTATAAATTATTTCATTTTAAATCCATGTTGATAATATTCAATTTTAAAGGTTTAAAATTGAAGTTTTTACGTGTGGAAGGTTGATAATCGCTGTGAATTTAGTTTTTTATCTCAGAAAAATCTGCCTGATCAATTTTAATGTTGAATAATAACTTTTGAACATTATCATCTCAATGAGAAGGTATTGGTTTTATGTGAAAAATTACTTCCGCGGACACCATCAAATCTCGACGGTTTGGGGTTCACTGCTAGACAAAAAATGGGTTTTACTTCAATATCTATCTTTGGTTTCCGTCTTCGTTATCTGTGAACACGATAACTTACGAAGGAATTATCCGATTTAATTGCCCTTTGGCACACTATTTTAGAATCTAAAAAGGATGGTACACAAGAAATATTCAGAGAGAAATTGTTCATTTAAAAAATTATACAAATTTGCTTGATTCTATTTTTTTATGAGAGGCAGTTTTCATTTTTATCATGAAAATTTTCATGATTCGCGTTGCGAAAATTCGAACTGCAAATCGGAATAGTTGAGAATCCATGTATATTGTACGAATATATTCTCAAACTCAAAAAAATGTCTAGAATTTTGCAACTTAGAATCCAAGTGACGGGCTGTATCGTTGCATACTGGAAGAGAAAGGGTACATAGGTAGCCTGTGGAGGAAAAGACGATCGCTTGCCCGTACCTACTGGTCTCAGGTACCATGGGTGAATTTATGAGCACCTTGCCCAAGGGCCTAGATGTAAGCTTTAAAATTCTCTAGAGTCTAGAGTCTAGACCACTTCAATGTTTCTATTTTATAACATGAGCCTTTTCTGAAGAAATTACAAACCCTTACCATGAACTCTAAAAGTCCTTATGCCAAAAATCAGATGTTCGAAAAAAATAGTTTTTCTATTATTTTAAGAATCAAATCAATGTATTACGAAGGAAGGAATTTTCAATACTTAATTTAAAAGTGATTTCCACGATTGAATTTTCGATCACTATGGCTTCTTACAACATTTCAGAAAATGGCTCAATTGTAGTAATTAAATGCCATATTTTTTCGGGGAAGAGTTAAAGATTTTTTGCTTTTTTTATAATTAAAAAAAATAAAGCTGGAGGGAATATTTTAGCACAAAAATAAACTGTTATTTATTGAAATTCAACCCTTTTTTGTGGTTAGAAAGGCACGATATGAGAAAAATCTATCACAGAAACTATTATAAAGATACTTAACTTTTGTAGGTATTTAGTTTTTTCATGAAAAAATAGTAGTTTTTTTTTCGTGAGGGGTCATATATAAACTATGTTACCAAGATTGGGATCTTGTATATTCCCCCTCCATGTACTTTTTCGCATTGATGAAAATTTGTTGTTATTAATAATACTTTAAAGTACGTTATGTTTCAGCAAGTAACTTTTAATTGTTTAACATAATAGTAAAATAAATTCCTAAGAACTATAAAGAATATAATTGTTTAAAAAATTACTTTAAAAAAAATGAAAAAACACTTGGAGATATTTCCATGATGGGTCCAGGAGTATCTTCACTTTTTAGATATAGAACTTTTATTTAAACTTATGCCTGTGTCTAGTCGTCCCGAAATAATGGGAGAGTTGCAACAGGGTCAAATTTATGAAAAATATTTCATAAATCATCCCGAATTTGGAGATAACAAGACACTTCGTTGTAATTTTTAGGAAATTATTTAACAATTATGGCAATCAATTGAAAAATACTTACTGAAACATATCGTACCCTAAAGTATTATAAATGCAACAATTTAAATAATGCGAAAAGGTTTTAAAAATAACGTTTAGAAAGAATGAAAAAAACGCCCTTGCTGAGACGAATTCAGGGCTGTCCTTAGGTTTTCTATAAAGCCTTATTTATCGAAGTTTTTTATTTGTAATTTTCGCAAAAACCGTTTGAGCCATTGCAAAAGTAAAGACCAAAAAACTAAATTCGAAGTGACAAACATCTCATTTAGTAGATGTAATCCTCAAGTTATATTGACCAATTTTATTTCTCATGTGTATTCAGCGTATCCTGCAGAGGAAATATTCTCGCGATTTTCCCATCACAAAAACGGGTTAAAATTTTTGCAGTTCTTAAAACAAGTATGAATTTTTTTTAAAACTCAGGATGATAACATTGATTTCGATATTGTTCAACTAGACAAATAATCTTTAGAAAAGACACTTCATTTTTTAAAAACTCTTTTTACTCCTATTTTCGGCGTGGCGTCAATGTTCGGAAGAACTTTATCAGGGGTCCGAAATCTAGGGTTCAATAAAAAAGTTGATGGATAAAAGTTGAACCACTTTGTTAAAAATTAATTTTGTTTTCCAGTTTCAAATCTTTAGTTGAAAATTGAAATATTTTGTTTAAAATTTAGTTTTTTTTCTTAAATCTTTTTATTCCAATACAGTTATTCACCTAAAAAATGTTACTTTGTCAGTTTCTTCTCTTGTTGGTCAAAGCTGCAACTGTTTGGTTAAAGATTAACTATTTTGGTGGTAAATTAATAGATTCGGTTTGAAAATGCAACTGTTTTACAAAACAATTTGTCTTTTGACTTGAAAGTTCAATTACTTTTTTTTCTTCTTGACTGAGAAATCTTTATATGCTGAAAATTCGTCTTTTTGGTTAAAAACTTGAATTCGTGGCTTAAACTACTTTGTTAAATTTGTTGTTGACGATTGATTATTTGTATTTAAAACTATTCTCTTTGGTTGGAAATTAAATGATTTTGTTGAAAGTTTGTATTTTTTGTAGAAAATTAATATTTCAGGGTTGAAAATTCAACTGCTTCGCGTGCCAGTTTGAGCGCGCCACTGTTGGTTCTCACGCTTCGCGCTCCATGATGTATTCATATCGCGCTCGATTATATATTTACCTCACGCTACGCGCTCGGTCTTTATATTTCCGTACATTCTTACGCAAACTTTTTAAAATTAAGACTCAAAACATCCACCACTGTAATTTTGTGATTGTGAATTCTCTTTTGTTAAAAGAACTTAGCTCGAGGGTTTGAGATCACCTACGGCACGCGTCTGACGGAAATCGCACTCCGAGCTCTGTCTTTGCATTTCTCCCAAATTCGTTGGCACACCTTTTAAAATCAAAGGTCAACGGGCCGAAAACTGTAATTTTGTGATTTTGAACTCTCTTTTGTTAAAGCTCTTTCGGCTTTAACGAACACATTCTCATCACGTATCTCGTGCTTCACACTCAAATTTTGTCAAAAATGTCAACTTTTCTACATTGTATACAACACTTTTATATCAAATATGATACATTCTTTACGTAACTCTGCTTAGGATTGCTTATTCAAAAATTGCAAAATAAAGAGAAAATTGTATTTATCATGATTATTTTTATATTTGTTTCTTATTTTTCGTTAAAGTGTATTCTAAGCTGCGCTGAAACATTTATCATTGTGATAATTTTATACCATTACAATTCATAATATGCATAAAAATTAAATCATACTAATTCTTATTTCCTTGTTTTTATAATTTTTTAAATTTTTAATCTTGTTTTTTTACAATTAAATAAAAACTACTGCGCATCTGCATAGGGTCTAATAAAAGAAAATATATAGGATTCTATATAGGATCCTATGTCCTCTGTCGTATTTTCTGTCCTTTTTCCAAAAATTTAATTTTTTAATTCTTAATCTTATTTTTTACAATTGAAAGAAAATCTACTCGTCCTATCTAAAAATGATTAATAATAAATTTATAGATCTTTTCAGGCGAACACTTTTTGTATGTTAATTTTAGTTTGTACCTTATGTCGCTTGTTCAAGAAAATTTAATATTTTTATTTTGAATGTTATTTTTTACGTCCAAAGCCAAAACTACGTATCCTATCAAAAATTATAGCTTTTTTTTGGATGAACAAGTTTTGTCATATTTTTTTCGTAGCTTGTGTCTCTAGTCCAAAAAATTTTAATTTTTTATTTTTTAGAGTTGTTTTTTACGACTAAAAACAAAATCTATGCGTCCTATCGAAAAGTGATTTATGAGAAATTTGTAGGTCTTTCCAGGGTGCGCAATTTCAGCCTTTTTATTTTATTCGTTTCTTGCATAGTTGGACCAAAAAATGGAATTTTTGGATTTTTCATTATTTTTGGTACGATGAAATTTGGAATTTTCAACTTTTCGACCAAATTTAAAAAGTTGTTATGATCATCTTGTAGGACTTTCAAAAATCAACGTTTTTCTTTGCTTGACCTTTTTCATATCATGCTTTTTTTGGCTTAAAATGTTCATTTTAGTTTGTTTTTTCAGATTTTGAAAATGCTCTCACTCTGATAATTTTCTTTTTATAGAAAAAAGTCAAGAAGATAAATTTTTTGAGTTTCTGACTAGTATAAATAACCGATCATAGAATTTTGAAATCTTGAAAAAGTGTGGTTTCAAAAATGTTTGGGAATCAAATTTTGAATTTTCAAGTTTTTCACCAAATTAAAAAAGTTGTTATGATCATCTTGTAGGGCTTTCAAAAATCAACGTTTTTCTTCTCTTGACTTTTTTTCATATGATGCATTGTTTTGCTTAAAATGTTCATTTTAGTTTGTTTTTGCATTTTGAAAATGCTCTAACTCCGATAATTTTCTTTTTACAGAAAAAGTCATAGAAATACATTGTTTGAGTTTCTGAGTATTATGAATAACCGTACATGGAATTTTGAAAAAATTTGGTTTCAAAAAGTTTTGATACGATCAAATTTTGAATTTTCAACTTTTCGATTAAATTGAAAAAGTTATTATAATCACCTTGTAGGGCTTTCAAAAATCAACGTTTTTCTTTTCTTTACTTTTTTTCATAGCATGCGTTGTTTGGCTTGAAATGTGCATTTTAGTTCGTTTTTTTGGATTTTGAAAATGCTCTAACTCTGATAATTTTTTTTTTTTGATAGAAAAAAGTCATAAAGATAAATTGTTTAAGTTTCTGAGTACTATGAATAAACGTTCATAGAATTTTGAAATCTTGAAAAAATGTGTGTTCAAACATTTTGAATTTTGATCCAAAATAGCTGGGTTACGAACTTGTTCTTTCTTTTCAGACCTTAAAAAAGTGTGCCAAAGCAGAATCCAATCTGATAAATTTTTCGAAAGTTAACGTGCCTTCAGAATACAAACTACAGACAGACAAACACGTTCGTGAAAATCGTTTTTTCCGGCTCAGTGGGTCTCAAAACGTGGAGATTTGATGAAAACCGACAAAGTGAAATTTTACATAAAACCGCTACCTTCTCATTAGGATGAGAATGTAAAAAAAAACCATTACATACGAAATTGCTCTCACTTCAATTGTATGAACAGCAACACATTATTAAATTAAACAAAATTTAATTAAATTGTCGAGTTGGAGGAATATGAAACTTTCAAATATTTTAGATTTTAGCTTTACAATTTTTCACCGTGATAAATTGCAAAATTACCAAAAAAACGTGTTTTGTTCATAAAATCAGATTTTGTGGGCGCATAGAAAATTTATAAACACAATTTTATTAATTTAATTTTTTTTCTTTTTGGATGCGAATACATTATTTGATATTTCACGCGCATATTGTGTAGACCAGATATTTGTCAATTTTCTATATTTCCCTTCAGCTGAGCAGATAAGCCAAGACACATGGTTTGATAAAGATGGTTGAATATTGTCTGTCTCTCTCGTTGCTAAGTTTCTCTTTCTATCAGGTCAACAATTTCACCAACCGAATCCTACCAATTTTCGGGTATGAGGTTGTCTTCATACTTGCCAGGGGGCACTAGACTTTATTTCCGATTTTCTTATAGATGTCACTGCAGTCATTGCCGTGCTCAGCCAAACCTACTGTTTCGCCTTAAGAGGTCGCACTCCTACCTGTAAACCCTTTCAGTTGTCATTAATATATAGACGAACTACAAGCTAATAGGTAGTTCAGGATTGAGCGTTAATGAGACAAATATTTGAAGTTATCATTATGAGAGTAATAAGTAAAGTTAAAATATACTGAAATATAAAAGTGTCCGAAATACGTAAATAATTCGAAAAAGCCTTTCTGTGAAGCTAAAGTAAAAGAAAGTAATAATCAACACAATCCAGTTGACTTGATTACAATTAAAAACAGGGAATAATGCACATTTAGAAGTAGAAATTAGAAAAGCAATACGACTCATAAAGTTCATAATGTGTAGAAGAAATATAAGAAAGGTAGAATTTTAGAGTCAGTGCAAGGCTGAATAAGCATAGTAAAAAATACAGAATCGTTGATAATTAACTTTAGAAGGCACAAATGGCTAGCATGCAGCAGTATATAAAATATAACTGATATTTACCTATGTAGTAGTATAAACTATGTAAATAAGATACTTTTCGCGGTCAGTCGATCCCATGTTCAAGTTAGACAAGTCTCCCAATCTTACAAATTGTAATAAGCTCATTTTTTAGATCTTTTTCACTGAATTTGGCTATAATCATTGGGGGTGGAGAGGTTAGTCATTAAAGGCCCTTTTAAGATCCAATACAGTTTCACAATCGTCATTCTTACGAACATGTACATCAAGGGCTCTGGCGACATATTCCATGGAGGCCATGAGATCTTTGTTAGGCTTTGGTATTCAGATATTTCGCTTCCTTCTTGACAAGTTCAATTTTCTCACTTTGGACTTTGGAGCTAAATTCCAACGATTCGATACGCCCGGTGTTGTTAATTAGCTCATTCTTAATTTTCAAAAGGCTGGAATTTCGTTGGTCGTCAAATTGTAGTTGGCTTGTTACAAATTCAGTTTCGAAGGCAGAGATGAAGGGGAAAGGGGGGGGGGGGTACAATAGCTGCGGGAACTTAAGATCCTCCTCTGGATATAACTACACTACCCTCCAAACACGCACCCATAGTTTTTTAGGTCACAATGCTCTATGAAACAACTCACCGGCACTTTTACAAAGTGAACGTTTTTATGTAAATAAATGCTTTATAACTTTAAGAAAAAAATTAAAGAGAGGCAAATTTACATGTCCGCATCCGATGGCCGAGCCGATTAGTTATGCAAGACCTAATGTTCTTAAAGCTTTACGTTTGTATTTTAAGGATATTCTTGAAGACGTACGTAAATATTCATGTGATAAGTGAAAGCTAGATGTAATAGGAACCGCAAAAGGTGTAGTAGTGTAAATTATTCTTAAAATTATTTACACTCTTATGATCTAGAACTAAATTGTATAAAAGATTAATAAAATTAACAAAGCCCTTCAATTCAAAGAAATAATGCTAGATAAGTTTATAAAATTGCTTGACAGTTCTGAAATTAAAGATTCAGAAAAGGGGATACAGAGTATAGGTATTCAACCTAGGTTTTCCATAAAGGAAGCATAAAGCAAAGAAAATGGACTTAAGTGAATCACAAAATGATGGTGTATTTAAAGTTAAAGACAATATTACATTTATATTATATCTACTTTCTCTCCTTTTTACAATATTTCCTTTTTACTCCTCTTCCTCCTTCCTTCTCTTCCTTTTCATATTACTCAACACCCCCTCACCCATGCTTCTGCACTCTTATTCCCCCTTTCATGCATAAATACCGCAATGCCTATCCCAGTCTTTTCTACCTTTTCACACTCCTTTAACTAGTGTTTCACTCTTGCATCTCCCTGCCCGCACAATTCATACATCCTTCTCTCCCTAGAGAGCCAACACCTATTAAAATCCTCCATGCAACCAGATCTCATCCTCGCTATACACTCCTGACAGCCTTTCTCTTCTTTCGTACACAAATATTGTACTCTTTCCCCTGGCATGACATACGCATAGTTCCTGTTAAAACTTGACTCTCTTGTTGTCTGCTTCCCTGCTGCCTTCGCTCTCTCCCTCATGTTTTTCTTAACCATCTCATATACCTACATTCCTCGTGCATCCTTCTCACTTCACTTATCTGCAGTCCACTCGTTTTAAAATACCTTTTCCTTTCAACCTGCCCCGTTCCGCCCCTAATTCTGTTCTCTTTCACCAGATAACACCTACTAACCAGTCTACTGCCACACTCTTTCAAAAATTTCCCTTCCTATTTACATGCTCGATTACCCCTTTTTAAACTCTAAACTCGTTATACATGTCTCACTCCTGGCAATTTAATTAGACCTATACCTTGCCAACACCAGTGACCACTTTAAATACCTCTTCTGCATCCTTTTTACCTCCTCACCTTCCTTCCAGCCTCACACTTCCACTTCATGAAATAAGACACTCATTACTAGCGAATCGTACAATTTTATCCTCCTTCCAAAACCATCTGCGAACAGCTTCTTTTCCAGCCCCACACCTGTCTCATCAACATATTAACACTTCTGACTTTCTCTTTTATATGGACATCCACTCCCCCATTCTTCCGAAACAGGAAACTTAGGTACACAAACTCTTTGTCCTCATGTACGGCTTTTAACTTCCAATTCTACTCACCTCACTTATAGCTTCAACCTCCTTTCCTGAACACCATAACCTTGGGATTTTCCGCATTCAACTCTAAACTATTCTTATCGAGGTATCTCTTCAACCTTTTGATTATCTCCTTTGAAGACTCCTCGCTTTTTGTTAAAAGCATTTGATCCGCAACCAATGTTTTCTAAACTTATTAATTATCGTCCATGTATCCCCTTCTGTCTCAACACTTCTTAACTCCTTTTTCAGATCCTTATCCTTTTCCTACTCTTTCTTCTTATATGTCAAGCTGAACTTCTTCCTCATTTCTACGTACTTCCTTTTTTCCCAGTTTCTTCTTTTTACTTTTTATACTTGCTTTTTACCTTTCTTTTCATCTTTTTACATTCCTTCTTCCACCACAGCTTCACCATTCCTGTGTCCTTCTTTCTAAATGCCTTCCTTTGCACACACCCTTTCACTTTCTCTTTCAGATCCTCCCATATCTCTTCCACTGACTCCCGTTCAAAGCTTATCTTACCCAACTGCTCTGAATACTTCTCTATCGCATCCCTCGTCCATATCACATAGTCTATCCCTGAAACATCCATCTTACTCATGCGTATAATCTCCCTTATCGCCCCTCGCCACCGTCCAGCCTCTGTCCTCTATCCAGTCGCTTGGAATTTCCCTTTCTTTATTTATTACCTTATCCTTCGATCTTCTTTCAACATTTTCTCGCCCCGTGCAGAGGACCCGTCCCTTCCCATTCTCGCATCAAAGTGTTCTCCTAGTACCACCATAGAATCCTCCTTTTCGCATAGCAAGTCTTCCACCCTTTCCCTAATTCTTTATATTCCGCCTCTACGGTAAATTGTCACAAACTTGCACCTCATCCCTCCTATCTTAAAAGTCCTAATTTGCACCCGCTACCCCTTTATCCCGTCATGGAATTCTTTCTTCAGCCTTGGCTCTATTCTCTGCCATTCCTTTCTCTCTAACAACGTATACTATACCAATTCCACAATGTCAAATTCCTGGATATACCAATAAAAATCCTATTCTTTTTTCTTTACCCCTGTTACCTTCAACATCTCTTTCTCCTCGCCACACACCGACGTTTTCTCATCTATTTTTATTCTCCTATACCCTCCTTTGCCATTCTGCCTTCACTCCGCTTCCTCCTAGCCCTGCCTCTCCCTGCTCTAACGTCAGTAATGGGGACTTCTTCATACAGAACCTACGGCAACCGACAGATGTCTTTGCACTCCTCTGCCGCCTATCGCCCTCTATTTTCCTTTATTTTATTGCATTTCCCCTTATCATCCCTTGCACACCTTCGCTTCCCTTCCTTAACTTCCCCTAACTATAAAATAACCGCCCTTGACCTGTTCGAAAGCCCAAATCTCGTTTCCACAACTTCGCCTGAAACCTTGTCAATCTAACCTCAATTTATCTATTTCACCAAACCCTACCTCACCTCTTCGCTACAAATTAATTTTTGTCACTCCTTAACTCATCTCAAACACCCTTATTCACATCCCGGTTTCCATCCTCACACTCCGCTCATACCTTTCACACAAACTCCGTAAAAAACTCTCCCTTCTGACAGCGAACGCGTTCTCACTACCGTCACCAACATGCAAGGCATTCCGTTGATTTTTAACAATGCCAGTTACTGTCACTTCAGATTAAAGAAGTTTGACTAAAGTTAGGTTAAATCAAACACTTTTAAGGTCAAGGATGGAACAACACAGTTTATAAGGGAGACTAGGGTGGGACGGGACACGGGGGTACGACAGGACCCAAATTTTCTCTTAAGTTGTATGGCTATCAGAACTGTTCTTTTTAAGAATAGATACAGTAAATGATACACCAATTCTCAAGAAAGAAAGAAATAAAAAACATTAAATAATACAAGAAGACAGTACAGTACAAGTCCGATAACTTTCCAACTTCGGGGCTGTAGGGGCGGAAAATTCCAGGAATTGCGCACTTATCGGATGCCCCCTCTAATAGAATGATATTAGGTGCGCGGATGCGTAAATGGTTGGCGTTCTGTCATTTTAAGGTAATTTAAATGAAAATTAACTATTAAAAATTTCATAATATGTTTTTCATAACGCTTTTTGCGAAGATTAATTATTAAGTTTTAGTTTAATTAGTAAGCCTTGTGTATTTTTTGAAGACGAATGTTTAATATTCAGATATAAATGAAAATTTCAATTTGACATGGAACGCCCTAGTAAAAATACCTATTAGCAGCCAAATAAAAACCTAGCAGGATGTGGTTGCTATCAGGTCCTATTATTTTTGAAAGTAGCGATAGTTGCTGAATTCTATGCGGCGTTCAATTAGGTAATTGTGAACTTTCTAATTGCTTTTAAATTAGTTTTATATGAAACGTAATAATTTGCAAAGTATAGCTCATTATATAATTGCACACTTAACGCTTCAAAAAATCGCACTAGGTGAGGAGTCGAATCCTACCTATACTACTTAAACTTGTATATTCGACCGCACGCTCGAACTCATTTCGCTATCGGTACACGTCGATCTTGGCTACAAAATCTTGGCCAAGTATTTTAAGGCAGCATTTTACAAAGTCATACGGTGAGATTAAATGTGGGGTAACGTTTTTGAACAAGAATTTAATATATTTAAAACAAATAATAGAATTTAACTCATTTTACACAGGGCTCAATACTTTTTTTAATTATGTACTTAAAATGTTTAAAAATGAGCTCAATCTGATAAAAGATGAAGAACAGTCCAGTTCAAAAACACTTCAAATAACCTTATAATCATTTCTAATAAATAGCTTAAGACCTGTGTAAGTTATGTAATAGTTATGAAAGCATATTGGCTACAAGTTACAACTTATTTCAATTTTCATTTTATTTTGCAAAATGCACATTGTAAAACAAACTTTTTTATCGAAAATATATTTTTCTTTATCCAGAAACTTTACATTTTAATCTAATTAATTGAATTCCGATTATCCACCAACGATCCTAATAGGGCCTATTAGAGAAGTAATTTTATGCTCGTGTACCTTTCTATGACATACAACATAATGTGTGTCCAATAGAATCACTTTGAAGGTTGGGCTTTGAATTTTGATCCAATTATTTTATTTTTCTTAGTCGCCAATGATACCAATACAGCCTACTTGAAAGGCAAGCTTGTGCTTTGTAGCATTTAGTGTAAATAAATACTTCAATGGTTCCGATTAGAGGCTATTAGAAAAATATAGCAAAAAGAATGTTTGTTTTCGGAAGCTTATATACAATCGAATACAATCGGTTAGAATCCACATTGAAATAGAAAACTCTCAAGAACAACTTAGAATCAAATAGAAATGCAAGCAGATTTAATATACTATCTGAGCTATCTGATCACAGCTGCTTAACATATATTACTTTAAATTTCAATTCGATTCCTTCAATTCTAACAGGCCATTCAAATCCTAATAGGACATTTTAGGGAAGCAATTTCGCACTTGTATCATTTGGAATTATGCAGGTCCCAATAGGTTCCCAGTTGAGCTGCTTAGAATATATATTTCTTTGAATTTTATTCCGAAAAAATTGATTCCGATTTTCTACTCAAGTTTCTATTCGAACCTGTTAAGCAAGCAATTCCGGACCTGTTAGCCAAGTAATTACGTATTTAGAGTACTTGGAACCTAGAAGATTCCAATAGGTACCTTATATAGCCACTTAAAACACATAAATTTGAGTTTGAATATAATTAATGTTTCCAACATGCCATTAAATTACCTAATGGAACCTGTTAGGGAAGCAATGTCATACTTGTAATATTAATAATGAAGCAGATTCTAATAAGTACCTGATAGATCTGCTTATGACATATCTCTAATAATTTTATTCCTAATAATTCGAATCTAACAGGCCACTGAAATACCTAATAGAACCTGCTAGGAACGTAGTTTCTTATTTTGAGCACTGCGAATCAAACGGATCCCAAAAAGTAAAGATCTTGTTTAAAAAAATTAACAAAAGAGCATATGTAGCGAATAAGACTGGTTAGAATTCCATTTAAGATAAGACTTCTATTATAAATCTCTTAGGATACCTAAATAAATTTAAATAAATCTCTAATTGATACCTAAATGTAATTTTTACTAGGGTGGCACACGCACTGTAGCTTGACAGAACAATGTTTTTGTGGCTGTCATAACTATTTTCGGAGCCAGCAGACGTTAACAACGTGAATTGCACCTCATTTAAATGTATAAATATTATTTTAATAGACTGCTAAAGAATGAGAAAATGCACGAAGAGACTGTATTGAAATTGTAGTTTTTGATTGATGAAATGACGAATCTAGACCAATCAAGAGCACTGCATATGTGCATGAGAGGGAGTCCAACACTGTGTTAGTAAACGTATGTGGCGCTCCTGATTGATCCAGAATAATAATTTCTTAAATCAAAAACTAAAACTTCAATACATTTTTGCCAAAGGAAGTTTCGGTTTATTTTTGGTCTTGATTATACAGCCATATAAGTCTGGTTACAAGGGTGTTTCATAACAAACGAAGGACAAATATTATTAACTGTTCCACAACAGTTGTTTCGTTATTGTCCTAGATCTGACCAATCACAGACGTTCTATAACATTTGTTCCCAGATCGTTCTGGAACTGTGCCGTAATAGTGTTATATCGAATTTCGGAAACCCTGTTACCAGTGTGTTCCAGAACAAATTAGGAACAAAGATTAATAACAGTTCCAGAACAGTTGTAATATAATAGATTTAGAAATGATCAATTGCAGACGTACTGTAACATTTGTCTAAGCTTGTACTAGAACTGTGCCATAATAGTATATATCGAAGTCCTAGAATCATGTTAGGAATGTATTCTAGAATAAATCAAGGACAAAAATTAAGATATGTTACTGAACAGTTCTAGTACTAACGTTCAAGGGTTCATGTTCTAACACTAATAACAAATCACAGACGATCTTTATTATTGTCTATATTTTTTATTTAAAAATTTTACTCGGGTGCACCCGCTTATACATCATAGTCACGAACTAAGTCAAGTGACTTATGAGATAAGAATGCTACAAGTTAATATAATACGATGCTTGAAACCTCCTGCGCTGATGTTGTAGGTACACAATTACGAGCGACTGCGAGCGTTAGAGGTCACAACAGTCACCTCTGGATGCTTCCTTAAAGCTACCATCTGTCACTCCGTGGTTGCTTAATCGCTCGCTTCTTGATGGTCAAAAAAGTTTCTTAAAATGCGACAGGTGTGTAATGAAACCGCTTTCTGAGCGGCTGTCAATACCTTACTGACTTCTAAATGTTCAAAATGTTCAGTGCATCTTGGGTGCACCTTGTTGATGATGTCGATGATGTATCAATAATGTGCTCGATATATTCGTTTATATATCCACATAGTCGGCACCGGTCAACCACGTGCTGATGTAACACGTGTTTCCGATCATTCCTGTTACTGACAATGTTGCCCTGTATCGCAATGACAAATTCTTCCGTCTCTGGATACACAGTAATCTTTCTTAGCCAAATATTGGATGCCTCACTATCCAGTTCATGTTGATCTAACGTTTGCAGGTGCTCGCCATGAATAGCTTTCTACCTCCATTGTATTTCTAATTTCTTTATAATTTCTGCCCTGATATTCAAGGCCCTATCTGAGGACAAATTCAAGGGCGCGTAGTGAACATCAGCTTTATAGATGGTGGTGTAAAGCGCAAGATTTCGTTTGCTTTTAAAATAGTCATTTAAATGTGTAAATTATGATTCACACAGTTTTTTGACATCTATAACGCCCTTATCCCCTATATGTCGTGGTAGAACTACCCTTTGATCGCTCAAGTTTATTGGTGCATTCGGTGCTTCGTCATTTCTACGCGGGCTATTCTGTTTACCTTTTTATGGTCGGTGTTACACCACTTGATGATCCCGAAGAAGTATGTAAGGACAGGGATGGCATATATGTTGAGTGCTCTGATTTTGTTTGTCGAATTGATAAAACTCTTTATAATCAATCTGAGTCTCGTAGTGGAGTCAGTTGTTAGGCTCGTATTAACTATCGTTTGCTAAATACCCTTAGATTCAACGATACCCAGATACTTTTATGATTCGACTGCAGCCATTGCCTCAATGTAATTTTCGAACTTGTTCGCTAACTCTGCGGTCCCTAATTACCCTCTAATTAAATGCACTGTTCTACATTCATCTAGTCCGAACTCCATGTGTATTTCCTTTGATGCTTACGAGCTTGAGTCATGGCAAACAGCGTCTATAGTGACTAGATATTTACAGCCTCGTGAGTTTATACAACATTCTTTTTGTTCTTCTGTATGGATGTAATTTTCATCGCAATAAAAATATACCTGATTTGCAATGATAGCTGTAATACATTTATAAATCGTTGGAAGACAGGCTATCGGTCGAAATTCAGATAGATTTTCAGCGTCTAGTATTTTCGGTAACATGTACGTAGTACCCTGGAGCTTAAAGCCGGTCATTAGATCTAAGTATTCAACGATCTTCTAAAAACACCTTGCCAACGCAAAGTGCACACTCGTCAGGTACTTGTACCAGAAGTTGTGCACCATGCTAAGACCTGGAGCTTTCCAGTTACTTGTCCTTTGCTTGTACTCACGCAGTATGGCAGTAAGAGCATCAAGTTTCTGGAGTTGGAAGTCCATTATGTGATCCAGTATTACTGATGTTAATCTCTCGAAGTGTCGAGGGTGGCTGATTTTAGTAACATCGTTTATCAGCTTTCTGGTTCTGGTTCCTTTTTATATTGAGTTAATCGACCCAATTTGCACCTTACTTTGCTGACATCCATGTCCAACCTAATCTTTCATGTTGCATCTCGATCCCTTGCTGGGATAAAAACTGCATTTGAAGGCCTAGTTTTTTGGCTCAACGTTGTAACGTTTTCATTTGGGGCACATTTGCCTTTAGCTTCAATAACGTCTTCGTTGTGGTTCCAGGGGCGACCCGACGATCCTCGGGAAGCGACAAGCGTTTTAAAATCTTTGATATGCGTTTCATTTTTCATTTATCGGTTTTGGTGTTCTACTAAGTCCGTTTCCTTCGCGTTATCAGCATATATTGCATGGGAAACCCAATCAGTAGGAGTGCCACTGCCAACATAGCCGTCAAAGTCATTAGAGGAGAGCTCAAGCCCTAACGCGACACCAACGCGAGAACACCTTCGGTGTTCTATATATTCGCCCCATATTATCATAATAATTATCATTAACTTAATTATCATTTATTGTGCCGTCCGAATGTTACTTCGACTTTCTGTGAAAAACTATTACATTAAATTCCTTTAATTAAATAATTAAATAACTATTTTCATAACAAATAACGGGAAAAAAGAATTGTGCTACCGTAATGTCTTTTCTAAATAAAATTTATTTAAAAAGCAGCAACGCAGTTTTGTAATTATTATTGAAGAAAACTAATATATTCTATCAGAACACAGATAAATATTTATGAAAGAATTAATACGTCTTTTTGATAATGACATTGTAATTATATAAACAAAAATGTATTTTTGATCGAAGATTATGGAATAACATATTGAAACACATGAAGAACACATGCACAAAATTCTAGGTAACTAAGTATGAAAATTCAGAGGGTAAATAAATGGACCATATCTTTAAAATATCATTACAACGTGGGCAAGACGTCCTACGTCAGTGCTGTTAAGACATATTTCCGGCACAATACTTAAAGTTATAATTTAAACGCGTGATCTACTTTTTCAGTCTTTGTAAGTCCAGAATGCTTTGCTTTCCACAGGATTACTTAGGAAATCATGGGACGTTTTCCGATATTGTTCAATTAATTCTAATTAGTAAAAATTTAAGTATCGAGAAATAATGAAGTTTTGACGAAACACAATTTTGACATTTTGCGTGCAATATTTTTCGTTATAAGAACAGAATGTTTTGTTTTCCACAGGAATCCGAACGAAAATATGGAGCACTTTTTGATATTTTAAAATCATTTCTACACATTCAAAATAATTTGGCTAAAGTGTACGCTGAAAAAAAATTAATAAAAAAGAGCCCAAAATGGCAGGAAAAATTGTTATTCTTAAATTTGTATTCAGGGGTTCTTGGGCTCGCTGAATTTCAATATGAAGTCGAAATTTAGAAATCCAAAATGGCGGATCCAATATGGTGGACGGAAATACAATAAAAAACGGCTCGATTTCAATCAATCTCGGTACTTACGGGTTTTTGGGATCGCTGAACCCGAAAGTGAAGTCAAAATTAAAAAATTTTAAATGACAGATAAAAATATACGCCATTCAAAATTTTCGAATTTTGACTTTAAATTCTGATTCAGTGACCCCAAAAACCCGTGATGACCGAGATTGATTCAAATCGAGCCTTTTTTTGTATTTTCGTCCACCTTATTGGATGCGCCATTTCGAATTTTCGAATTTTGACCTCAGATTCGGATTCAGCGACCCCAAAAACCCGCGATTATGACTTTAATGCAAAATCGGAGTAAGTTAAATAGGAAAGAAGAAGATCGACGCATTTTGCGTCAATGCCACACAGGGCACGGAAAATTTTAACGCATTTGGCGTCAATGCCAACGAAGGGGTTAATGTTATGTAACCATGTTTGCTGGGCCGTAGTCAGGAACACAGTTATTCTATCTTTCACCCTGATTCAATTGCTGAAACTGCTCTGACGAAACATTAAAATGATAGCGGTGATAATGTTAATTCAGATAATTTTGAGATTTTCTCAATGTAGAACAATACAAATTGTAGAAAAATAATTGCAAATTTTTTTATCAACAAAGTACCATTTAATGTCATCTTCACGTCAAATGTGGTGTCGGGCTTGCAGCCTTATTTATTTTCTTAGTTATTTGTTTCTAATTTTTGTATGTGTCCACGTCATGTTTATTGTGTTTCATTGGAATTTTTTACTAATATTATTTCGGGTTTTTTCATTTTAAACAATGTTATTGTTATACCCCCGACAATCTAGAACCTGCACGGTTTTCCAAAACTTGGATTAATTATTTTAGATAGTTTAAACTTAAGAATAGATTCCACCTGTTTTTTTCTTTTTATTATATGTACCTATCGAAAATAAGACTATCCTAAACAATCCTGAACCCTCCAGATCTAATGAAAGACTTCAAGAAGCAAATGGGACGCCGTTTGTCAATTAGAGTAACTCATCCTATTTCAAATTTCACCGTGAATCCTACTGCAGTGTGTCATCCTGATCCTGTCTTTCTGGTCGTACTCCGACACTTATTAAGCATCTTCAAATGCTACTAGCATTCACATTCTCGGCTACACTTCATTACCTAAATAACTTATTCCCTCGAAGCGCAATTCCTGATCTCTTTTGCTGAGAAGACTTTATTGTGTATCCCCGACAATGCGAGTAGGACTTCCGTAGCTCAGACGTGGAAATCACTGACAATGTTCCTGGTGCGATAATTTCTAATTTGGATGGAGTATTAGTAGGAATTTTAGTAGTCAGCTTGGTTGATCATATACTTCGAGGAGGATGTATTGGACGTAAATTCAACATCATTAAGACCGAACTGGTGAACAAATTATCATCAATTTTAAAAGGGAGCAATTTGGAGGACACCGAATTTCCATTGCAGTCATATCCTTGAGATCCTATTTCTGCTGTTTCAAAATTCCGTGGCAACGCCAATGACATAGTCCTAATTCAACCAATCAGGATGCAGCTGCTTGTCAAGGAAGATTACAATGTCGGTAAAGTTCTCATCTTTCTTCCAGCAGCTTCTGGAGTAGCACGTGCCGAAAATCTCAGTGAATTAAAGAACGAAAGTTTTGTCGTTTATTTAACCATATTATTAATATTCATCCAAGTGTTATTGTTTTATAAAGTCTGATCGCTACGAATTCCGATCATGTCCTTGAGGTAATAATTTCTTTCAATTCACCAGAAGGCAGAATTTATGAAAACAATATGGCCTTTTCGATGCTTTTGTATGAGTTGAATTATTTAAATGGAATTGGCACATTATTTCTGGATTATCCTTAACTGGATTAATTTATTTGTTATTTTCTTCTGACTTGTATTTATTGTGGTTTATTTATTTTTATGTGATTTCCTTGGTTATTTTATATTGTCCCGTTATCTATTTTGTCCTAACGTTCCCCTAATGATTTAATATGTTCCCTTATTTTGTTGGCGTATGATTCATTTGTAAATTATTTTGTGTCATTGGTCCTGCTTTCCCCTCTGATTTATAAATTGTTGTCCTAATTGGAAATTCTTAAAAGATTCTCTTGAAATTAACTTCGAATATTGTACCTGCTATAACCTCCAACAATAGAGTAAAATTCTGTAACAAATTTCGCTATACCCAATTGTCTAGCCTTGGAAAACTAGATGAAGGTCATAATTAAAATTTTTTTAATTAGTTAGTTCTGCCCTTTTGTCAAGAAGCTTGCCTTCACCCTAAATCAATTGTTTTTATCCCCCTTTAATTATTTACAAATAACGGCTTTGTAATTGGAAACTTCTATGTTAAAACAAAAGAACTATTTATAATTTTTACTTGAAATATTAATTTAATTATGATTTGACATTTTATTAAATGTAACTATTTCCGATATCCTAGAACTAGCCCCTCTACCATTTTCAGAGATGGGGTTGAGCTGGGCAAACCTTTTAGTTTCTGCTTTACCAGGTGTATACATATGAAACCGGTATTTTTTCAAGAAAAAAACACATTTATTTCAAGGGAATGATAACAAATATTTTATTCAAAGTATGCGCCCTCGC
>NC_046666.1:111972140-111992202 GCF_010883055.1 Belonocnema kinseyi | reverse complement strand
CAATACGCCAATTAGCACAAATGGTAAGTTCCGGCAGTGCCTACAAGTGTGCCTACTGGCCGCTAAATGGCAATACCGGTTTCATATGTATACACCTGGTACTAATTTTACCTTTTTTTAAAATAAATTTATGATTCAATTTATTTTATCATTTGAAATTAATTCATATTATTTATAAATGATCCGTGAAGGATCTGGTGTACGCTATTTATTTTTCGTCCTATCGATGATTAAGATAATTATAAATTTGATTACTGTTAAAATTAGTGCCTAAGTATAATGGACTCTTTTTTTATAAGCAGGGTCGGTTATAATACTTTGATTTCTTAGCTTATACTAGGAATGTGTGTTTTTCATATTGACCTTCCATCTTTTCACTGATATTATATTTGTTCCGAATTTTCGTATCACTGTATAAATTCTGGCTGTACGTGCTGATTTCCCGGCCCCCACTCATAAAAACTTTGCAGAGTGGTAAACGGGTGCTTAAGTCAACGCTTGTCCTCGCACTCGGCGCGAGATCTTAATACTCAAAGACGTGTATCCGTAGTGAAGTGAAATTAAAGTTAATCATGTTTTATTTTTAAATCTGTGGCTTCTTGTATTTACCTAACTACTTGCGCGATCATCATTATGTTCGACTCTGATCCGAAACTCTAATCCAGACTCTAACCGGAATGAAGATGCTAAAAAACGATCTATCAAGTTTTTACAAAAGCGTTACGGGAATTCAATATAAAACTACTAAACTTTCGCTTGATAAAAGTATCTAAATTCAAATTCGTAAAAGGTATTAACGTGAACCGTCAAATCCAATGCCTGTCGGTGTGTGCTAGTTTGTTTTGATAAGCCATACACAGACTGTAAGCAGTTCATCGAGACACTTGTTATAAACACTGTCTTTTGTGTTACACATGCTCGCAATTGCCAAATATGAAACGGATGGTTCACACGTGAGTGATGAATACTTGCAATCAAGTGACATCTAAAATTGTGCAACAAATTTCTAATCTCATTCTCATTTCTTCATCACCGGCAAGTGGAAGGAAGGAAGTAATAGACAGTCTCGTTTCTTCGCGTCTACATATGGCAAGAATAAAATCATCGCCTCTCTCGCTGCTTTGCATCCAAAAATAAACGGAAGGAATTCATCCTTAAGTTCGACTACCCGCATTCTATATTACAGCAGTGTCTGTAAAATTACGCTGGCTTTGTTTATCTTTTTAAAAGAACTTCAGGAAGTTGTCAACATTCTTCGATAGCAATATCTGTGAATTCGTTCCAATTTTTATTATTCATTGTCGATTTTCTTGTATGCCTTATAATTGTTTGAATTTCATATCGATATGCCAGTGAATTATTTCACGGCTCGTATTCTAATTCTACTAGCGTGAAGAACATTCGATTTTGTGCTCTTTTTATTTATCAAACATGAAGTATGTGTCATTCTATTCTTGAATTTTTATTAAAAATTATTTATTCTATTGCTACGCTTATCAATGTTTGGTTATAAAATACAAGTTTGCATATTCAAGCCTGTATACTCTCTCTGACTTTAACATTATTGGTTCTTCTTCTTTGTGTTATTCTTTTCAAAGCATTCAGTTCTTACTATTAAAAATGACTACAGAGAAAATTGATGAACTGATCGACCAACAAATCAAATTAAGCGGCTTCATTTGATGGGCTTACGTAAATATTGAAAAATTAGGTGCTGCTAATCTTACACGTAAAGCATGCAAGGCTCACATGCAGAATTAAGATAAAAAATGGCATCAATTTTAGGAGAAGCATAAAAAGGTAGTGAAGAGAAGGAACTCTATTTAGTTGAGTTGAGTACATTTTTAGAGAAAATGGAGGCCTATGATCGAGGACCAGCTTTTAGGGATGATCAACTACACCCTGGTCAACAGGCGAATCGCGGCCATTCTTCTGATATTCCGAAGACTAAACTTCTCAAATTTTCCGGAAATTATTTGGATTGGCCGAATTACCGTCATTTATTTAATGCAATTGTCGTGGCAAACCCGAAAACCACAAATGTTGCAAGATTGAATTATTTAAAAACCAGCCTATCTGGAGAATCTACTCATCTCCTTAGCAGCATTCCTGCTACTGCTGAGAACTTCACTCGAGTATAGGATTTACTAACAGAAACATATTAAAGCACTCGGTTGTTGGTAAGTTCTTAAATTCCAGCTTCATGTTCTCTACACCTTTATCTACGGGATCTGCCTCCGAGTTAAAGAAGCTTCTACTTGGAACGGCATAAGCCACCAGTGCCTCGACTGTACTCAAACACCCCGTTGATACATTGGATGATTAGTTGAACTACATTATTGTTTAACGACTTGATTAGCATTTCCGTCTGGACTGAAAAACCTCTATCGGAGAAGTGAAATTTAGCTAGTCCACAAAGCACAATAATTTTATAATTTTCGAAGATTACTTTAAAATATAACAAATTGAATTCTTCCATGAAGGTATATCATTCTTTAAAAAAGCCTGACAGAAAACCTTCACGTAACTTTGGTTGCACTCTCTGTCAGAAGAATCATTACATGCCATTTTGCGATAGATTTAAGGCTAAATCTCTTGCTCAGCGTCAGGAATTTGGCTCTGTGAGGGTCATATGTGATAACTGTTTTGGTTATAGATTGTTGGAGATTGTTGCTCTAATAAAGTATGTCGTACCTCTCATGGTCGCCATCATACCTTCTATCATGACCCATCAACATCACCAGGGACTGATTCCAAACTAGTAAATACTCATGTTACCTCTGGTGCCTTTTGTCCAATACTGCATGGAACAGCACTTGTAGTTGTTAAGAGCATGGATCGACTTCTGTGTACAGGCACGTTGTATAATAGGTCTAATTTTAGGGGAGTTTCATTTTAGAAATTATTACACAGCGTCTTCGATTACCTCGCCAGTTCGCATCTCTTCACATCTCCGGCGTTGGAGCTTCTAAGTCAGGAGTATCAAAAGGTATAATCAATCTTCTCATCTTATCGCGATTGTCTTCTCGCTTCACTCTAGATACAGAGGCTCTGGTTATACATCGACACAGCGTTACATCGAGTCGCCCCTCTACTATGGTTCGAATTAAATGGGCTTGATCTTGCTGATCCAAAACCTAGTGCAAACTCAGCTATCGACCTCCTACTTAGAGCTGAAATCTATTCTCTCATCATATGGCCTGGCTTATTGTATCGGCCAGACAACAGAGTGGTTGCACAGGACTCATCGATGGTTTGGATTCTTACTGAACGATCTACTGGCTCAACGAGTAAAGTGACAATCAATAAGGATCAAGGTCAAACAGTTCAATCCAAACCTGTTATCATCATCTAATGTGCAATCTAGGACGCCTAATCTATTCAATTTCAACGTTACTGGAAACAAGAGGAGGTAGGTCTACCTGCATTTGCATTACTGACTGATCAGTTTTGTAGGTCAGTTTTGTAAACAACAATATGACACAATACATCTTTCTGACTCTGATGGACGCTACATTTTTTCCTGCCCTCAAAGGATCTATCAGCGAACTAGGAGACTCCAGAACTTAAGCCGAATTACTCTTTTTTAAGTTAGGACATCGACTACTCAAGAATCCGAATCTTCGTGCTGCCTATGCTTTGTTCGTTTCTGATGGGGTATTCAAGCAAAGAAGCACTACCACAATAATCAGAGTAGTTTTTAATAGCTCTCATAGAACTTCACTGACTCATATTTAAATGACTACAAACACACTGGACCTAAATTGCTCTTTCTCCCTCTCTAACGGTCTCTCCCCCTCTCTCTCCTTCTGGCTCTGTATATATCTGTTTTTAATTGCAAGTATTATGTTTAATCAGACATTGTGGTTTTCCTATAAAAAATTTGACTCCGAAACAATTTGATTCCCTAGAAGTATAAAAACAGTAGTAGTTTCCTACAAACCTAGCTACCCCTGCAGCACCTTGTACCAAAAGGAGAGTCTTGTCCGACATACCGCAAATCTTTTAACCATCTCAGATTTATATCACCCGTCATCATGGTATTTAAGATTCTTATGCGGAATCTCTGGCTTATCAAAATTGGGTAGAACGATCACTTTCCGAAGAAATTTTCTAACGTAACCCAGAAAACTCTCTCCTTCGAAGGTGTGAGGGTGCATCTTTAGACTGATAGCACCAATGTGACTGCACCGTTGAAATGTACTCCTTGCAGTTGGTATAAATTTGTTGCTTATCATGTATCATATATTTAGACCTACCTTCCAGATGCTTCTTGGAATCGTATACTTGGGATTGAGAATCCCGTGGACTGCGCTACTCGAGCCTTCTCTGCCAAACAGCTTAAGGTTCACTCCCTCTGATGGGTTGGTCAGGATTGGCTCTCAGAGACTGGTCTTCCTTGGTCCATCTTCAATAGAAATCTTGCAGTCGGTACTTATCTCAAACACGCGTATCTCTAGTGAAGCAAAATTAAAGTTAATGATGTTTGATTTTTAAATATGTTTTTTGTGTTCATCTAACCAATTGCGTAATCAAAATTATGTTTGACTCTAATCCGAAACAATATTTATCTCTTATAATATTGATTTAAAATGAATATTCTACATTATTTGCATGTTTTTATCGACTTAATTGAAGTTTTTTCTATAACTTATGTGGGTCCAAACAGTTCCCGAGACTCCTTCTTTTTTTACCTTGATTTCCATGAACTGCTTCACTACTAAATACAAAAAAGGTCGAGACCGAACGTACGAAATTGATGAACGATCATGAATCTGTACCTCAATACGGGTTGTGGAACTGTTAAAGAGAACTCTTCCAGCAGAAGTTGCTTACTGATATGCATAGACACCTTTGAGCGGAATGAATGTTCCAATATTCTAAGGTTTACTTGAATATTGGAACAATATATATTGGAAAAATTACACAGCGGAAAGAATCTATAAGTCGCCTAATTTGATGCCGAATCAATAATTGGGATCCCTTGTTCGCATTTGTGGCTGCTAAGGGAATGGATATCGTTACTCGCCCAGATAAGAACACCCAAATAGGGAAAAATTATGAAGCATAGAACAATTATGAAATTAAAGCATTCCCTTCCCTGGAGTCCGAAATATCGTCTCAGCCCTAGAAAATCGTTCTACTCACTCGATCGATAAGCCTAAGGTTTATCACAAAACTGCAATCACAGGCGTATCTACATCATGCAGCAGTGAAACAAATGGATTGAGCCTTAGTGTAGTTTAAAAATATGTTAGCCATTATGTGCCATCGGCGAGCCTACTGATTGATCCCGGCAGGATCCACGACGAAAATACCCAATATTTCACATTTTTGCTATTTCACCAATATTTCCTTTTTCAGCAAGAACACAACTTGTTACTAATGTTTTGGGCAACTTGAGTACGAAATAATAAAAATTATACACGTCCGCTGATGGCGCTACGTCAACGACAACGCAAATGAACGTCTTGTCAATGATGAACCATTTATTCAAACTGAAAATAAACGTGGCACATAATGACGGTTGTAAAATTTATTAGTCTAAATATATGTTTTTATGAAAAAGTCATATCTGACTGCTAAAAAATCTGAAAAAGTAAGAACAGCAAAAACACTGTCCATATTTACCTGCTATAAATAAATAAAGCGAGAAAAAATGCAATTGCCTGTCAGGCCGTTTAGTTAGAAGGAATGTTAGGAAATGTCAAAAATGCAGTCCTAACATCTTGTAATTTTTCAAAACAATATCAGTTTCTTATAAGTTAATACTTACTTTTTTCAAATTGACGAAATCCCTTTTAAGATTCATTTCACGTTCTCGTTATCGTATTCTGAAATAGATTTGACAACCATCAATACGTTTCAAATTTATTTCGCGTTTGAGTGTGTGTCTCCCATAATGGACAAGACGCTTGATTGTGTTATCTTTGACGTGGCTCCTTCGATGGACGTGTATCGGTACTTCGTAGCAAAGTCGCCTAAAAACTTAGATACAAGTGAGGTAATAACTAGGTAAGTATTAAGTGACCAGATCTTTCTAATATGACATTATTGTGCAAGAATATGATAGCCCTGCACAGTTTTCCAGTGCGGGAATATTCTAGGACGCGAAACTGTGGGGAAATACCATTATTACTTTTATTCAGAACTTTTATTCGGGTGAACCCGATTATACATCATATCAACGGGCTGAGTCAAATAACTGATGAGATTGGGATGTAATAAGTCAATCCAATACGATGTTTGAAACTTCCTGCGATGATGCTATAGGTGTACAATTACGAGCGGCCGCTAGCGTTGGAGATGACAATATTCACCTGTGGCCACTAGAATAGTAGGAAAATAAAAATAAGGCCTAATTACAAGTTTTCTTTCCCTGTGTAAATATTATGATAACCATAGAATTATTGTATATATTTTGAGTTACCACAATCATTATAATATGGATGAGTCGAATTTTTCTATCAATTCATTGCTCATAGGAAAATATTATGTGGCCTAAGAATAACTGTTTTCCATATATAGTATGTAATTTTTTAAAACTTTTATATACTTAAAGTAAATGTTGTTATAGAGAACAAATTTTTTCACCTTTAGGTCCTGCTCCATTACAGCGGATGAAGCAGCTAGCCGGGAGTTTGACTATTGGAGTGGAGGTGGGATTCTTTATGGATTGGGAGTTTCACTTAGAGCAGCTTCATCATGTCCTATTAAAATACTACGCATTCTTGCTTGCATCTTGCATTTGCAACCTTGCAACTCACAGACTCATGAAACTCGAATTTGCTACAACGACTGCATGGAAATCGTGTCTACTTGCGTAGATTGGTCATCAGTAACCAAAAATAACTCATCAAAATCGTTGTGTTCTAAATTTTCATCATCGTCAACAAGTCCCTGTATATCTATAAAGAGTTTTTTAAAAGATTCGTATGCATCGAAAGCTGAAGTATTATCTGGCGAAAATGTGGGGTCATCGTGCAATAATAATCCTTGTCAGAACGATCAAATATGCCTTTCTTTTTCAAATACTTTGTCAGATTATCGATGCCAACCTGCTTGTAAGCTTGGTATAATGTCTAAACAGCTGGTTGCGATCGGATCATGGATTCAAATTCCTCGACTTGAAAAACAAGGTTGTTATCAAATTTGTCAATGTACTCTAAACGGCTTCGAAAGATGTAAGATCCTGAATTGCTTCTCATTCAAATCATGTTGGGTGCAGGATCGTTTTATCTCTCACAATACAGAATTCTATCTAGAGTGTAATAAATGTCGCTGCTTCATGGGTGAAATCACATGCTTTCGAAAGAATTGTATAGAAAATCGTACACCTACGTTACCATGTGATTGTCCTGCGCACTATGTCCCCGTTTGCAGTAGATTGGGAGTTACATATGCATCATCATGTCTGGCAAAATGTGCTGGATTTACAGGTGATGACATAGAATTTGGCAGCTGTTTATCTAAAGATCCATGTACTCCAAGTCCCTGTAACGAATTTGAGAAATGCATTGCCAAATTTCGGGTATGCTTGTCTACCATATACAGACCATGTCACCAATATGAGTGCGTTCCTTTGAACTGTAGTTCTACGAAAGAAAGTTGGGAACCTGTTTGTGACAAAAACAACCATGAACATGATTCTCTTTGCAGTTTAATCAAGGCGGAAAAAAAATTAGGATACAGAGGACCCTGCATGAAAGAATGTAATATTCATGAACCAGTTTGCAGCACCAACGGTGAAAGCTACCCAAATGAATGTGCAGCTTTAGCTGATAGGACTATTGTTGACTATTTTGGACCTTGCGTCGCAGTTGGGTTGACGAACGATATAGCAAAACTGCGTTGCATTAGCACAGTTACATGTCCTGAACTGGATATCCCTTACTGTACTGGGGTAACACCACCAGGAGCTTGTTGTCCAGTTTGTGGAGGAGCATCAAGATTATATTATTCAAGAAAACAGGTAATATTAACAATCAAACTTCATTTTACAAAACCTTAGGACTATTATAAACTTTTCAAACCGCTGATCTGAGAACTCAGGATGAGTATTCGTACAATATATTATGCTTGATATCTCGGATACAATATTAAATTCAAAGTGCATTCAGGGACATTACTAGGAATTGTAAAGTCAAAATTGAAATTCTGCCATTCTTACTTCAAGTCTACACTTATTCATGACAAAAATATGGAATGATCTTTTATAATGACTATTATACAATAAAAATGGTTTTTGTCTATTCAGATTTAAAGACAAGTAAAATTTTCAAATATCATCTTCAATTCTTTAATCAAGTTTAAAATTCGCGCTAGGATTATTCTTTATCGACTTCTAAAGTAACGCTATCTCTAGTTCTCAAAGAAATGTCCTTTTCTAGCAGATCTAGCTTTTAACCAACAATTCAAGGACTCCGCGTCACTAGAATTGACTGTGATTACCGGCTGTGTAACTTGAGTACCGTTCCCTGGATTAAACAGACATTTTCTTTATTCAGTATGTTATGCTTTCCGCTTATAATCACATAACATTATTTTCTACCATTCTCATTTCAACTGTAGATTTAAGTTATTTTACTCGAAACCACGATGTTATGAGCTTATAACGATCCACAAATGACCACTGAATTTCGCAAGTGTAATATGTAGTTTTACGGTTGAAACATATATAATTCTAAGAAAAAGTGTGTCTTGAGGACGCGAAGAGAGCCAAGGAAACGCTCTGCACCTGTCGCTGGAAATTTCTTGACCTATAATTTGCTCACGATATACCAAGCTGGAAAGGACATTACCTTGGCGTTCCAAAATTTAACTCCCTCTAGATCAATTAAGCCCTGATGATCTGAGAAAAGCAAAAGTTTGCTCCGTGGACAATGGACTGTTTTTCAAACTCTGCTTTCTGTACTTCGACTTTTAGAGATGAAGCATCTAGATAGAGTAATGCCAAAGCCAACGCCAATCTCTCCTGTGTACTTCTCGACAATGCTTGAAGCACTCTGAAGTTTGCTTTTAACTGAAGCGTAGATTTTCAGGTTTTCAATATAAAATATATGAGTGACCTTATGTTCGTGATGAATAATGTCACCACAGAGGTATCCAGAATAATTTTGAAGCGTGGGCGATAGAGGCAGAATTGTGATGCACAAAAGCTGTAGGCTCATGTTATCGCCCTAAAACACGCTACTTTAGAAGGTGACGTTGTGCGTTGTAACACGACAATTTCCAGATAAGATAGGAAATCTGATTTTCCAAAGGGGATTTAATCTCTCGATCCATCTCATTATATGTGGATGCACCTTCAAGCTTTCTAACAGATAGATGATAAGTCTATAAGCAGTTGAATAGAAAGCTTTCCGGTATTCAATCCAGGCAATTAAGAGCACGCGTTGATAGGCTTCTGCGTCTGCGCACACGCTACTGTCAATTAGCTGATTTTCTCGGCAGCCTGATACACATTTTTCGAGCCACGTTGTTCGTCCATCTCTTTCCACATTGACTCAATGCTTCGAACGGTCCGTATGTTAAGGACATCCGTAAAAAGCCTTTACAGTTTGTTCAAACAAGTAATTGGCCTGTAATTCTCTGGGTTCAAAAAGTTGCCTTTTCTCGGTAGGAATATAATGCGTCCTGATACCAGCCGTTCTTCATACCCCTAAGTGTTTTTGCAATTTTTCGGCAGTGATTTATAGACATTTTGTGTCAGATGTTATAAGGTTGTCGAAAAACTCCTTAAAGCAGATAAAAATATCAGTTTCTTATTTTGACTTCAGTGTTTTTGGGAAATTTGTATACCTTCCTCTAAAAAGTTTTTACCTCGTTGGGCTTACGGGGATGTTTGATAAAAACAGGATGATCACTGAAGAGGCATTATGGGTTAGCGAGAAACTGTTGATTCTCTCGGATCCATCTCTCCTTATTCTGTATTCTTCTCTTTTCATCAGATAAGACCCGAATTTTGTCAACAATAGGTTGCTTGATTGTCAGCGATTAGAATGTGTTATTGAAGGTCCTTAGTTAATGGGCGAACTTTAGAACCATTTCCGTGAAAGTCTACAAGATGTTATGTAGTCTATCACACTCTGGCTCGGACCGTGCAGACGGCCCTACATCATAATACAGTGCCTTCGGTCATGGTTTTACTTTTCGTCCTGCAAACATTCATCTCCTCGTAAAGACCTGTCTAACCCTATAAATGATGTGCGCCCTTCATTAATATGATATAATATATTATAATAAAAACTGTTACCTCCTTCTAAAAAAGATATATGAAATCGCATCCTAGTTACGACCTGGGATTCTCAATTGGGCTCTGCTCAAACAAATATTTTTGCTATCTTTCCTCCTGACGTGGTTTTCGTAAAATAAAGTAGATTCACTCATGAAAATAATTCATTGTAAGGTCAATTCTATTTCTGCATAGTAGGGGAAGCATGTATGTGCTGTCCCCACTCGGATCTGGTCGAGATTTTTACAATAAGTTAACAATAACAATGTCCAATTTTTATAACTTTCTATATTGTGGAACATAATTCAAAACAATCTAAAAGGTTGAGCTTAAGGCAAAGTTAACTTTGCTTATACCATCGCTATTATTCAACCATTTCAATTGTACTTTGCATCAAATAAGTCTGTTTTATTACAGAGATAGTTTAATTTTCTACAATCTTGGAAAGATATTAAAGGGCATAAATAACACAGACCGACAAAAATTAAAGCCAGAGACCAGACATAACATTTCCGAAAGATTTTGATGCGCTGAATCCGAAGCCGAGCTCAACATTGCTCTTGTACGTCAGATTTTTAAGACATCCTAACCTAAAAGTGCAAAAAACGCGTTTTTCATCTATTTTTGAGGTTATGTAACCGAACAAGAAAAATGTCTACCGCAGAAGCTAATATGGAATTTGAAAGTACTAATCTTCCCCTTTCAAAGCTACTTAAATTTATTAGGATATCTTTAATTTTCACCAAAATATTGTAATTTGAAATTTTTTATTTTAGCGTTTTAACCCTTTAACACTGAGGTATTTAGATTTATACAACGCATTCTATATTGCTAACTGTACGACATTTTTCCTTTAAGATATTATCTCAGTGGTTTTCGAGGGTGTCCTTTCTATTTCCGGTGTCAGTTTGTTGTTATAACCCCTAGAAGATCCAATATGGCGGCCACAATTTAGGGCTTTAAAAAAGAACAAAGGATCCCGCACAAAATACCAACAAAAAAGCGTTCAGTCGTTTGGAACCAAACTTCGCACATTGATAAAACGAAAGAAGACGGACTGCGCGAAATGCTACTGCGCACTCTGTGTGCATTCTAATGTTCACATTCGCTGTATATGCGCGCCGTTCTATGGCACAGACAGTCCTCGATCCCTAGCTAACTCACTGAGCTGGCGACGCATTTATGACGTGTTATGCGTAGGTGATGAAATTCGTTTTTTGCCACATATCTTTCTATGTTAGAGATCACGTTTGAGTGGCGGGCTAACGGTTGAATGCGTAGGTGATAAAATTTTTTTTGTGTTTGAAATCTGTCTAGCGGTTACATTTCGTGTCGATCGTGATTTTTGTATATAGCGAGTTTTAGAATTTCCACGTTATTGTTCATTATGAGAAAAAGAATGAGTTGAAGAACTCCTTGCGCTAAGAAAGTTAATATGTTTGGTCACGTTTGTGAAAAGAATGAAACGGAGAAATACCGTCGATCAATTAATGATTCGATAAAAACGTCATACTTCAACTGTTATGGGACTTCAATGAAAAATTTGGATAAACCGTGGGTACCAACCTCAATTTGTCATTCTTGTAGATTAAATTTATTCAAATTAGGAAGATGAAAGTACCAAGATGCATACTGTTATTCAAGCACCTGTTTGGCGTGAGCCCAAAAATCATGATACTGATTGTTACTATTGCTTATGCAAAACAGGAGGTTTTTCTAAAAATTACTTGAAAACCATCGTTTACCCTAATGTAAAATGTGTTACACAGCCAAGATTGGTATTAGAAATCACTCTGAAAACAAAAGTGACCGATCAACTCACGAATCAATGAATACTGATGATCCTAATGCAACTGGACATTCTTCTTGGGAAAAATCAGATGATGAAAGTCCTAACTTTTTTGACCAAGACGATTCAAAGTCTTGTCTTGACTGCCTGGACGATAAAAAGTCTTGCCTTTATTGGCTGGGAAATCCAAAGGCTTGCCATAATTGGCTGGGCAATCTAAAGACTTGCCTTAATTGGCTGGAAAATATTAAGTACTTTCTTGCTTACCTGGACAATCCCAAGTCCAGCCTTAAGTGGCTGAAAAATATTGAGTCTTGCCTTAGTAAGCTGGAAAATCCTAAGTAAATTTACAATATTAAATCAATCATAATAGTAAAGTTTGTGTTTTTTTAAGTCATAACTGTTTTCCATATTCGCTCTTCTAGGAGTTATAACAAAAAACTGAGCCAATCGAAAAGGAACCCCCGAAAACCCCTCACATAACATTTTCAAGGGACAATGGCATACCATCTCGGCGCTAATGGGTTAATACGCTAAATTGAACATTTTCTTCTCAAGGTTAGCCCACTTGTAGTGTGGAATTCAAATATTTCACGAAATGTAAACGACTAAATTCGCTGCTCCCAGGGTTAGGTGGGTTAGCCTGCTTATGATTTGGTAGGGGTGATTTCTGGGTTTAGGTGGATAAGCAGGTAGGCGTCTTAACCCACCTGTGGCATGGAATTTCATTATTCCAAGAAAAATATGCGACTAGACTTATTGTTCCCAGAGTCAGGTGGATTAGCATGTTTGTGGCTTGTTAGGGGTGGTTTCTACCCCTAGGAAACGGCTTCCGTAGAAATAAAAAGACACGTTTTCCATATTTTTTATTGTTTTATCAATGTCCAAACGACTGTACGCTTTTTTTGTTGGTATTTTGTGCGGGATCCTTTGTTCTTTTTTAAAGCCCTAAATTATGGCCGCCATATTGGATCTTTTAGGGGTTATAACAGAAAGCTAACACCGGCAATAGAAAGGGCACCTTTTAAAACCCCTAAGGTAATATTTTAAAGAAAAAATATCGTACTATCAGCAATATAGAATGCGTTGTATAAATCTAAAAACCTCAGTGTTAAAGGGTTAAAACGCTAAAATAAAAAATTTCAAATTACAATATTTTGGTGAAAAATAAAGATATCCTAATAAATCCAAGTAGGTGTAAAAGAGGAAGATTATTACTTTCAAATTCCATATTAGCTTTGTGATAGGCATTTTTCTTTTACAGTTACATAACCTCAAAAACAGCTAAACAACGCGTTCTTTGCACTTTAGGTTAGGATATCTTGAGAACCTGAATGACAGGAGCAATTTTGAGTTCGAATAACCTGACCTAACCTCACAAAGCACAATTAAACTGATTGTGTGTGATTTTTCCAGTAAATAAAACGCATGAAATACAAAAAATGCATGAAAGTACAGCATGTTAGGAATAATTGAATTATCAAATAATTATTTTATACATGTGATTACTACTTATAGAATATGATGCACAATAAGGTGGGACACGAAATGAGAAAAAATGGATCAATTCTACATCTCATTAACTTTACATAATCAATGACTGTTAACTTAAATTATACAGTTCTCTTCAAATATTTACTCTGCAATGTTTTTGATACATGAACATTTACACAATTTAAATAATGCTATTAAAGAAACAGTGACAGAACTGAACATGACTGTAAAATAAAAAATAAACAGAATTACTGATACTATTTGGCTCCCATTTCACAAAGCAACTGTACAGTTTTCGTAGAAAATGACGAGCTTGAAGTTGGCATTCCAATACATTATATTATTCTTTAATATATTGCAATTTAATTCAACTATCTTCATTAATAATTACAGCTAAGTATGACACAGCCTGTCATAGCTGAGATGTTCCAGGATATAGAATTTTCAAGTTTTTCTCAATCACTCCTGGAAAAGTCGAATATGTCTTCTGATGATATACTTTGAAAGATACTTGTCTTTCATCTTTTCGAACCAATATTTTCCTTTTGCCATAATAGCCAAAGTGTTATTAATATCTTTTCCGAGTTTCATTTTTTCTGTGATCTCGCTAAAAAATTCTACATCAGACTGTAAAATTTTTCCAAACTGATTATTTAAGAATGAAGCAATTCGGAAGTGGGTCTTAACATTCGGAAGCAATTTCTTATCCAATTTGTGGTCTAAAAATTGTTAGTTTTGCTTCAGTATTCAGTGGATAGCTTTAACTGCCCAATGAATGTTTTTTAAATAACGGGATTTGTTGGATTCTTTTGTTGGCAATTGCTTACGTTGTCCTTTTAAAGCTGGCATTAATGAGTTGACTTTCTTGAGCTTTTAATTACCTATCACATTTTTGAAACGGCGATCGAGAACCACATAATCGTTTTCTTCTAACAACTTGCACACACGTTTTGATCATGTAAAGGAGTTCTTAAGATCTCTGCATCATTTAGAATAACAGAATATTGTCCTAACATGTCAACCCTGTACCCTTCACTTGTGCAAATTGTAAAAGGCTGTGGATCATTTTTCTGACCTTTGAAGACTTTGTTTGAAACTCGTTTGAGATTTTTTGATGGTATGTATAAGTTCTATCACAGATTAAAAATAAATGCTCATGAGTCTCAAACGAAGTTCTAGCAAAATCAGTTATGTGATTTTTAATAAAATCATCTCTGATGGAAGCTTTTTCCCTAAAACGATGATGCAACACAACCTCTTCAAATGATGTGATTACTACTGCTGTATTTTCGCAAAAATGATGTTCATATTCAAGTTGAAGAATGAAAGCCAACATTGTATTCAAATTACCTGAGCGAAAACTTAAAAGGAACTAGACGATCTCGTCAGGGACTAAAATCTCCCATTATATCATAAAGTGTCGAATCACATTCAATGTAGAGATTTTCCAATATTCACATCATATCTGAAGCAGCAAGACTTGACTAATTGGAGTGTTTTTTTACGCTGAGGTTTTCTTCATGGAATCGATTTTTGATTAGATGACTTTAGCAACAGCGATTACCTGCTGGTATGTGTATTCACATCGCAAATAAAGATTACAAACGTTGGTTCTCCTATTATAAATTACACTGGACAAGTCAGTAATCGTTGAGATTCGTCTTCACGAATTGGAACGAAATCGATTGTGGCTTTGACTATCTCGAATTGAGAAGAATTTGGCTAGTCTCAAACTGTTTTCATGCTTGCAAATTTAGGCAAATTGGAGCCTGACTTTAAATCTCCCGAATTAAAACGAACGAGCTGACATTGAAATTAATTCGAGCTGATACATTTAAATGAAATAGGCCCCCTAACAATTTTTCGCTGAATGCAGGCAACTAGCAGATTAAAAGATTAAATAACCTATATTTGTTGTAAATAAAAATTCATGGTGTGTTCTAGCGCAATGTTCTCAACTCGCTTCAATTAGTTTATTTTTACTGGGAGATTTAATTCAATTATTTACTTTCAAACTGTATCATAGAATCTTCGCATTACTAAGACATAAGCAAGCATAAACGTTCCTTGGCCCATGCCAATAAGTTGAAGTAAGATGGTATAACGGTTTGGTATACAATTTATTTGACATGCATGACATTTGCTTAAGAGTGGATAAAAATAAAATTTATACGGACTACGAGCATCCCATGATGTTTTAAAATGACATTTAGCAATACGTAAGAGGAGTGGTGTAGCAAGGGGGGGAGAGTATGGGGGTGCGACACCCCTCCAAACTTTCGAATGTTGGCAATTCCAGGATATTTCATTAATAAACTCAAGCAACGTACAAGGAATTTCGGTAATTTTAGATAAAATTGTACATTTTTAAAAATTTTTAGGCAACAAATGTTAAAGAATGAGAAGTGAATTTGGATTTTCATACCAATATATTTCCTCGCTTCAAAAATTTGGCATTTTATTGTAAATGTGTCACTCGGTATTTTTCAAGGTTTTATGATATTAAATCGACTGTTTTCTGGAATTAATAATTTTCAGAGACTCATTTAGTTACCCAATTATTTTGTGAAATCAATAATTTTTTAGACTCATTCAATTACCAAATTCTTGCTTCATTTTTAGATTTAAAATAAGCGTCTGAAGATTTTTTAATCTGAAATTTAATTAATCTATTTTAGTTAAAAATGTTTTTCTCGGTTCGCAAATATTTTTGAGTCAATAAAATAAAAAATTCGAACTCTAAGACTAAGCATTTTTCCATTTAAAGTAATGAAAAACAAACTGAAAACTGAGGCACTCAAATTCAGAATTTTTAACTCTTATAAATTATACAGTTCAAAGATTCAAATATAATTCCACAAATATAAATCCACGTTATCATTTTCAATGCTCTGAATTCAAGAACAAATGCATGATTACATATGGTTATGCAACACATGACCCTAACACTGATTGACTGAAAAGGAACTGAAGCGATTGTCCTGCAAAATTTTCGCCACTGACTGAAGATGACTGAAGCAGACGTCAAGATTAACCGCCGAGGTTACTGTCCGCTTTTTTTTAAACACTCTTGCGTTGTTGTGGAGTTGCTCCGCTGACCAGCAGCGTCACTCTCTCGCCCCCTTCGACTACCTTCTCCTCTATAACGGGAACTTTTCCTACGGGACTCCAGTGTATAATTCTATGGTTCGGTCGCAGAAAGTTGAGCCAAAGACAGAAACATTTATCAAAGTTGTATTTGTAAAGCGATGTCAGTGATACACGCTACTGGCATGAAAGATTATATCGATGGTTTCGGATTTTGAGTTTTCTCATTTTACAGCTACATCTACTTGAGTTCTTTTGCTTTTAAAAGTAACCAAGTGCTGAACTTGAGAATACCAAATACTTTTCATCCCAACTCATCGTTAAAGACGACCTTCGTTTAGCCTATTTGCTTCAAAACCAATTTTGATGAAGATTTGAGTGGAAGTTTATTCCTCTTTTCCAAGGATTCAATTTACGTTTATTACCCCCATTCAGAAATCTCGGGCCCATCTGCTAGCCAGACGGCACTCTTAATACGTTTCTCCGGGTCCCTGGGAAAAACCCAGACCTCGTCTACGTGACAAATCTCTCGTTTGCCAAAAGGCCCCAATTTCTGTTTTCTTTTCTCCCATAAAGATTTCTCTCGTCTCTGGCTTTACGCCTCGCCCCCGGCTTGCACGCACATCTATCTCTCTCATTCTTTTTTCTTCTTCTCACTGTACCACTACCTCTCCCTTCACTGCCCCTTTTCTGTACTTATCTCTCCTACACACCGCAGCCTTTGAAACAAAACGAATGTCTATATTTCGTATTTTTCTAATAAGCTGGCCAACTTATTGCGAGAAAGAAAGAAGTATGAGATTTTTCTACCAATAGTTTTTAGAAAAGAATTTAATACCATTTATCAAAAATGCCGTCAATTCGAATCCTTTCGTCATAATGCTCATCAATAAAGCACCGTTTCTTTTCTTGATTCTTAAACGAGCTCGGTCGAACGTTTATTAGCATATAGTTATTAGTTATTATTTTACTGTTTTAATATTTCTATTATAATAATATGTGAATAATGATTTCAAAAATGTATAACTGACAATAACAATAATAAATTAGTAAATCGGGTAATTAAATTATAATAATATGGTATGACGAATAACAACATTATAATACTAACATTATTTTATTATCTTTATTTTGTTTCTTTACTATTTCAATTAGTTATTAGGTGTTTTAGTTTCTACTTTTTAGTACTATATTGTAAGAGAAAGCGTTGCCCTATTCAATTTTATAATATCGGATTAGAATACTGTATCCTAATCATTGATGAGTTTAATCGGCGAACTCTAATTCCAATTATATTCTTGTAGTTTTGCATTTAATTTTCTTACGAAAATTAGCCATAAAGTTTATTCATATTAGTATTTAATTTGAAATAATAATTAAGTTGGAGTAGCGCGCGCTGCTCTCGAGCGCAAGAGACCTATCGGGTGGAAAGTGGGTAGCGATCCCACCCCAGTTTTTTTCCTTCCTTCTCGTAGTCCAAACTCACGGGATTAGTTGAGAGTCTGCCCGATTTCCGGGGCCCAATCTTCTTCTCTGGCTCTACTGCTACACGCGCAAGCTCGACGAGTCACTCTGTGTCTATCCACCGCATACCACGGTACTCGATAGTGTTCTATCCACCGAAAATCTCGCTTAATGTTTATGTGCTTAACTACCAGTATATTGTAATTTATGTCTGTGGGTGAATATACGATATATACACGGACAGTGTTCTTTTAATTTCTTCAAACTTACATTATCGTTAAGTCGCTATGGGACGGGAAAGACAAGGAAAGCACCAACGCCGCGCACATGCGAAACGACTAGAAGCTGCCCCTCGCGCTGGAGTTTTGAACTACAACCCAGCGCACCCTGGATATGAGACCATGCGTGACGAGTTTGTTGCTGCACCCAGGGAACCTTGTTTGGATCAGATGTCCGCTAGAAAATCGGAATACCTAGACATTCCGTTGGATTTCTCGCCACTCAGTTCGCCTCGGCAGGAAAGTCAGTCTCCTTCACTAGCCGACCTCTATCATCCTCGAGTCAACATCAACCCTCGTACCGCTCGCCGGTCTACTTCTCCAGTCGAGCCACCTGTTCTTTTGGGCCTCATCACCCCTGTTAGGGGTCGACGCCCACCTCTCCGTGTCATTCGACCTCGCCGCCAGCCATGGACTAAGCAGACCTTCCTCGAGATCCCAAAGTCACGTCGCACACCACCGCCTCCATCTTCACGGTCGCCTCGCGACCTCCTTCGATGATATCGCTCGAAATGGGTGCGGACCAGTACCGTTAAACGCTTAATCATCCGGGATCCGCGTTTCAACGATTTTCCTTGAACGCGCCCCGACCGTCCCATTCGTACCGTGGTCCGTATGCACGAAGAGCGAAACTTCATGATCTCACTCTACTTGGACTCACTTCCCGTCGACCCCGTCGACTTCACATCTCCAGGCTGTTGTCTTCCAACTCAGACGTTCTGATCTTTTCTGCCAAACCCCCCCCCCCCCCCCCCCTCTGTTAAATTGTCTTTAATTTCAAAACATTCCACTTCCAGGAGTAACATCAGTTTGATTTTCTTACCAAATTTGTTGTCTCCCAAATGACAGAAAATGTGTGACAAAACAGGAGAAATTACCCTCAACTTGCACTGCGTCGACTTTTTAATTCCTCCGCACGTTCAACAAATTTTACCAAAAATTAAAAAAAAATTGATAAATATTCTGTAACAAGTATTTAACAAATGGAAATCTTTTATACCTTAATTTATTGATTATTTTAATTAGTAGAGTTAAAAACATCCGCTCACTGCAGCTTTCAAAGTTTAAATTGTTTAAACTTCTAATTAAAAAATGAGAAAACCTCAATAAAATGTAAATCTTCGGCTTTTTTTGATTGATGTGATTGATCCTGAAAAATAATCAAATGTAACTAAGAGCAGAACTTCTTTTTTAACATATTTAGTCATTTCTTAAACAATTTTCTGTTTCCAAAATCATGAAAATATATAATTGTATTTTCCAATAATTTTCAATTGTTCCAACAATCATCATTTGTCTGAAAAATTGCGTTCTTCATTCAAATTGTGAAAAGTTATTATCTATCGACATAAATTATCAAAATTTGAAGTATACTGAGACTAGAACTTGTTGCTTAACATATTTGGTCATTTGTAAAAAAATTTTATTTGTTTAAACAGTTTTTTCTTTCTAAAATGATAAAATCGTATTATTTTATTATATATTATTATATTATTATATATACGAGTTTTCCAGTATTAAAACTCACTAAAATCGTAATTATTCCTATGGTTTTGATTCAGTCATTAATAATTTTTATTGGCAGTTCAAATTTTAAGATGCAACCGGTGAATCGAGAAGCTTCTTTTAAGCTAGATTTCAGCCTTAAATCTCTATTCACAGACGATATTTTTTTTACCATGAATCATCACAGTCGGAAAATTCCACTTATTCAGT
>NC_046666.1:111967609-111972130 GCF_010883055.1 Belonocnema kinseyi | reverse complement strand
CATCCTATACGCTCGCCACGCTCTTGCGTAAGAGCAGCGGATGTTAGGATGTATGATTTACGTTATGTAGTCCAATCATGTCTGACAGGCATGGCGAGAGAATGATGGAATATTATAATGTATTAGCTGATCGGCCTGGAAATGGTCCGGAGAATGTAAACTCTATAATTGAGCAAAACGGACAGCGAAAAGATAAAAATAATTTAAGCAATAGTAATAGGACGAATGAAATACCCCGCAATAATCAGGTAAATAGGAGAACCTGTTGCTTAAAAAATAAAATTGATGTTGATGATTTACCAAACAGCCATGATGAATCGTGAAATGCTTGAGCCTCGATTTGGTAAAATGTAATGCGATAGAGAAAAATTCGAGACCTCACGATACAGGCAGCGAGGTTACTTGTGTCTCAGAAATAGTTTATGAGAATAATATTGAGGAATTTAAAAAATAAGAATTGTTACCTATAGTAGGACCAAGTACAGTCAGTACTTGAGTGGCGAAACCTGTACAATTGAAGCATCGGGTATATGCAAATTTTAAAACAAGCGATGGGGATGGTGTCTATGTTTTCTTCATTATTCTTAAATTAAATAAAGGATGTATGATTGGGGTTCATTTATTGAAAAGAATAAAAAGTAAGATTAATTTTGAAGAAAATACTATCGAATAAAAACAGAATGAGAATGCAATAAAATTTGACTTAATGGACGAAAATCCAGAGCGAATATAATTAATATTTTATCCAAAAAGTTTTCAAAAAGCGAAATATTTGAATTGTTTAGAAAATATTTTGGTAGTATCAAAAAACCATCCAAAGGTCGTAAAAAATGGAATTAAAGTGGAAACATAAGTGGGAAGTGGTGACAAAGAAGAGGATGTTATATGAAAGCACGGAGAAAATAGAGGATGATTTGATATGAGCAGAAAGGAAGATGCAGTATAAGTTAAGGAAAATAGCAGAAGAGGAAAGAAAAAAGGGAAGAAGAACATGGGTTAAGTATGGGAGAATACAGATAGACGGAGTATGATGGGATTGGGATGAAGAAAGGGAATAAATAGTAAGAAATGAGGTGCAGGGAAACTAGGAGAGAAAGGAACGAAAGATAGGAGAGTAAGAACTAGTATGGAGGAAAAACAGACGAGAAACGAAAGTAGGGAAGAATGGAAGACATGTTAATGGAATATAGCAGGGTTGGAAAGAAAGGATAGGTAGTTTATGAGAAATTTGACTCAACGGGATGTAGTCATAATGATGGAGACGTGGCTACATGAAGAGGGATGGGAAAGAGTAAGGGGAAGGTTACCAAGAGGTTACAAATGGCAAGTGCAAAATGCATAGAGGAAGAATAAAGAAGGCAGACCAATGAGAGGAATAGTGACGAGAGTAAGGGATGAATATACAACAGTAAAAAATAAGAAAGAGAGGAAAGAACAAAAAAAGGATTAATAGTGGAAGAGGGAAAGATAGGAGAAGAGAAGTGGAAAGTAGTGGGGTATTATGTGAACGGTGATGTGCAGGAGAAAGCAGAGGAACTAAAAGAAAGGATTAAAGAAAATAAAGAAGAGATTGGGCTGATAATAGGTGGGGATGTCGATGAGTGAACAGGAGACAGAGAAGGAAGAGAATGGGGAGCAGAGAGAGAAAGGAAATCGAAAGATAGGGCACTAAATATTGAGGGGAAAAGTTGTTAAAGAGCTTTGAAGAGTTGGGATGGTTTCTTTTAAATGGAAACATAAATGAAGATAAGAAACGAGAATATAAAAGCTCAGGATGTGAAAAGGGAACGGTAATTGATTATGCGATAGTGGATGATTAGGCAAGAGATAGGCTCAAGACAGAACAAGAGATATGGAAGATAGTATGGAAAGTATGAAAAGCTTGGAAATATGGAGGGGAGAAACTAGAGGAATGGGCATGGAGAATATGTAATCGAGTATCGAGAGGAGAAGGGTGGCAGGAAGTATGGAAAGAAGGAGTAATTATACCAATAGTGAAGAGAAGCAAAGGAGATTAAAGATTATTGGGCTGTGATGCTGATGCCAACACTGTATAAGTTATATGTAACTGTTTTGTTGAATAGATTAAAGACAGAAGTTGAGGAGAAAATGATAGAGCCGCCGAATCAGACAGGGTTTAGAAAAGGAATAGGGGTAATGGGCAATATATATGTTCTGAACTATCTAGTAAATAAGAGGATTAAAAGGGAAAAAATGGCAATGATAGCAATGTTTGTGGACTTGAAAGCGGCGTTTGACCCATTATACCGAGGCGACATAGAACAATTTATGGTGAAAGAGGATAAGGGAGGGACTAATCAAGAAAGTATCGGTCCTCTAGGCCCAATTTTATTTAATATATTAATATCAGACTTGGAAGAAGAAATGAGCAGAAAAGTTTGGGAAAGAGTTAGGATAGGAAAGGAAAAAATATTTATACTGGCATACGCAGGCGATACAGTGTTCATGGCAGAGAATGAATGGATCGCGGGCTTAATTACAGGATTATTGAAATGCTAAGATGTAAAAAACTTAATTTGAATGTAGAAAATACAAAGATAATAAGGTTCAGAAAAGAAGGCGGGATAAAGAAAGAATACGCGAGGAGATGGAAGGGAAAAAAGTTAAAAGAAGTGAAAGAGCTTAAATATTTGGAATATATCTTGCAAACGAATGGAGACCATAAAGCTCATATATGAGAAAGGATAAAAAAGCAGAAGGGGTAATGCAACAGATATGGGGAATAAGAAACGCAAGGTTAAAAAAAAGGAGAAGGAGAATGTGTTTATTTGATACGCTAGTATGACCGGTATTAGGTGGTGGAACAGACATACGGGGATCGGAAGAAAGGAAAGATATTGAGAGTTTACAAGAAGGGTATATAAGGCGGACACTACTGACACACTGAAAGACGCCAGGATATATGATGAGAGAAGAAGTGCAAAGGGATAAGTTCAGTATTATCGGGGGAAAGAGGGCATAGAAATTTCAAACGTAGCTGTGGGAGGGAAAGGGATGGGAGTTGGCGAGAAAGTGTTTGTTGGAGGTTGAAGAGAGGAGAGAAAGGGAGATCGAACTAGCGAGATGGGAAGAAGAAAAGAGAGAGTTTTTTAATACTAGAGAAATAGAAGACGGGACTGGAGTAAAATATGAAGAATTGTAAAAAAGAAGAGGAAATGACAATTAATAAAACGACAAAGGATGATTGACGATTCAAAATACAATAAATTATATAAGATGATAAAAAAGGAAGGAGTACCAAAGTATTTAAAAAAGGCATGGGGAGAGAGAAGATGGGCCAGAAAAGTAAAATTGAGATGGGGTAACAAGGTGAGGGAGGGGATGTATTAGGGGAAAGAAGAGAAAAGAAAGTGTAGAATATGTGAATGAGAGGAGGAAACATGAAAACATGTATGGGAAGGATGTAGGAGAGAAATGGAAGATAAAGGAAGCTGGCAAGTGAAAGAAAAAGGAAACGTAAATCGCTTAGATTAGAAGCGTAATGATTGTAAGTAATGGTAATGTAAAAGTTAAGCAGACTAAGATGCGTTTGCGTTATAATGCTCTCTCTCGCTTGCTCTCTCGCTTTCGTTCGCTTGCTTACTCGTTTGCTAATATGTTCGAAATGGCGCTATCAGAAAATAGAGGTAAGGAACTAGATATAAGGCTTTATGTAAATAGTTATAAATAATTGTATATATAGAAAGGATAAGATAGTAAAGAATATATAATTAAAAATTTGTCATAAGGACAACCGCAGGATTTAGCCGGGAGCGGGTGCTAATCTGAAAAATTGCACCCGCTTACAGCGAAATCGCGGTAAAATTTCAGCCACAACCACGTCTCACAACCGTGAGATAGATGGTTACAGTCTGTAAGGGAATCAATTCGACGATCCAGCAAAAGCCTCGTGCAACCTAAGAACACGGAGTGACCCAAGGACAACCGCCTTCTGCATTTTTCCCGCAAGTGTTCTAGCATATTGTTGACAGGCAGGGATGCTTTTTAGGCTATTAGCAAGTGAAAGCTTGGCACCTCCAAGAGCGCCGATGATAAGGACGATCAGTTTCACAGAATATTCCGGGTACAATCGTTGCAACTCCCTTATAAGGTCTCGATACCCCTCTTTCTTTTCATTCTCCTTGGCTATGATGCTTTTGTTAGCTGGTGCCGAAAATTCGATAACGAACATGATTCGCTTCTTGAAGTCAAGAAGCACCATGTCAGGCCTCGAGTAAGCAACAGAAACAATTGTCGAGAATATAAAGTTCAAGTATATGCGCCACTTCCCATTCTCGACAATTGACTCAATTTCCCTAGGAGCACTTAGAGGAGCGATATTAAGGTGAATGCCGTAGGAGTGACACAGATGGTAATGACGCACCCTTAGTGCCGCATTGTGCCTTTGAATGTAGGTTCTTCCCGCGTGTGTTGGACAACTAGATAGTATGTGAGCTAAATGCTCGGGGTGTGCACGGCACGCCCTGCAGCTATCATCGGGAATGTCTAGGCTCAAAATGT
>NC_046666.1:111958422-111967509 GCF_010883055.1 Belonocnema kinseyi | reverse complement strand
CCTGATGGTCAGCAGCTTTGACTTGTTAAGTGTGTGATAACGGGTACGGAGTTCGCGCGCGAACTTTCGAACCTTGGCGGTAAAATTCCTGCCAGATGTGATTTAGTCAATCACATATTGAATGCGGGACGCGTACTGTCTTGCCCAGCCTATCTTTACGGCAAGTTGATGCATTCGTCTTTTGGTTTTATGATCAGCCGCTGGTTTTGTTTTACGGTTCGCATCGGCCAAAGCTCTTGCTGCATTACACAAACAATAATTGATAACCCAGAGGTCGGATTCACCGGAAAAATGTCCATGAAGCTCATCATCCATTTCAGCCAGATCGTTAGGCTTGAGAGAAACCTTGGTGTTGATGTTTCTCCGGGTTGTAAAGCATCGCTCTTCATCTATTGGATGCCTGCCCGCGGTTGGTCTTAGTGTCCCCTCTCTTTCTTTGTTGCCGGCTTGTTCTAGCTGTGGTAGAGTAGGCGTTCCGCTTACATAGCCCCTTTTACGGAGTAGTTCAGCATGGTTTCGCAGACTATTCAATCTAAATGAAACAGCGCGATTTTTAAGAAAACCAGATCGGATTTCAGTATATAAAGATGAGCTACAAATAAATAATAAAAGGCTATTTTAAATGATCACGTATCCGGTACCGCTATTCCTTCGAATCAAAATGAGACTAGAAATCGAAAAACTACTCGTAATAACGACAACAAAAAGATGAATCAATTCGCATACGTTTCGAAGTGCGTCAGTTGAATCAGTTAATTACAAATGACTACGAACTGGCAAAAAAATGAGATTCTATTCCAAACATGCGCTGGAACAAAATTTATGCCAACGTTAAATCTTGTGAGTATTTTTTGGCAGGTGTCTTTGCACCCAAATTCAATGACATATACAGAATTTTTGCACGAGTGAAAATGTTACAAATTCCTAGTTACTTATTTTGGATTAAAAACGAGCACAGTGGCCTTAGTTGAACACGCTATGTACTTCGCAAAATACTTCACAACAGTTCAACCATCTAGAACTTCTATTTCAGCGCCTACAGGATCATAATGTAACGGTTAATTTTGAAAAATCACACTTTTTCTGCCAGAATTAAAACCTTTTGGCACATGCAAAGGCCTTTAAGCATGAAAGGGATTTTTGAGACTTATGAATTTTTACAAAAAAAATTGACAAATGAACATGCCATAGAAATAGTTTCTCTACTCGAATTATTGAGAATGCTCCGAAAGAGTAAAAGAAGAGCCGAGGTATTTATTCGGACTAACAAAATGACTAGAAGTGTCTAGAATGACGAATAAATAAGTGTATAGGAAGCGAAAATAGAGAAAAATAAGGTAAATATAAGCTAGAAAAATGTTCAAAAATAAAATAAAATCAGAGAATAGGTATGCACTCAGGCATGAATAGAAATTGTATTTCGAAATTTTCAGAAAAAATCCAAACAAAATAAGGAAAAAAGAAAAAAATTACATGACAGATAATCATAGATATAAAGAACTAAAAAGTAGGTAGATATGAAGACAGTTGACACTTGGTTGTGCTTCTTTGCCTGGTTTTTAGCGAATTAGCTAGTCTACTAAATCATCTCTCAGCTGACAATTTTTTTTATGAGTAGCATTCAATAGTAATAATGGAATTTTCTTAGCTTGGCAGACAGTAGTATGCATGCTTTTTATGTAAGAAATTTCATCCAAAAGCTCTTTGGATAAGTCTTTCTTAAATTGATTTACAAGAGATTTAACTGCTACATCAAGTTCTTTATTTTCCATGTAAAGGAATCTCAGGATTGGTGAGAACATTTCACAGATGAATTAAGCAACTTTAAATCTTGCCCTTAAATCAGACGTTATGAAATCTATCACTAAGTAATAAAAAGACGTCTTGAACTCTTCAGCTGATTCGAGAGTCTCAGTAGCAGGTTCACTCCTCTTTTGACATGAGGATCTTTGGTTATCGAATTCAGGAATGAATCCCACTGCTTTACTGACCAAATTTGCTTCTTAAAGATTTTTTTCTTAGGAATCTCTAAACAGTTTGAAGCAGTTCAGAATGTTTTTGAGAATAAAAATGAAACTAACAAATCAGAATGGAAGGAATATATTTATATTACGCTACTGAATGACCTCTTATGAATTTATAACTGAAAGGGGTTCTAGTTCTAGGAGTGAAGTTCTTCTAATCCTACTCCCGGACTGGTAGCCCTAACCCTTGTAGACCTGAAAATTTGATGGGTTATGTAAATGATCTAGGGGACTTCATTTTGCTTTGATAAGAATTTAGTCAAATGGTTTTATTCTAGATAAGTTACACTATAATTATGTTCCTTTTACAAATTACCGCCTACCTCTACAGTAAAAGAGGAGATGACGGGCCAAGCATTTCCTTCTTCAGGTTTAATAATATAGCTTGATTTCAGTCAAACTCCGGTGGGTTAATTTAATCTTCACAAAACAGAATCCCTAACGTCCCCCTTACACCCCTGTACTTATTTCCCAATTCCAATTAAAAAGAGAGAGATACATGAGGACTGCCTCGAGGTGACAGGTATGATACACTTCGTAACTCATGGTATGGATAATTTAAGGTAGGGTTTATTGCTGATACTGCATGTGGACTTACCCTGGAGAATGTGGGAACGACGACCGGATGTGGTTTTCGTATCTACGAAAATACTGATTAAAAATTCATTGAAAATAAGCAATTTTTCAGGGCACTTGCAGTGTACACTGTTGCTATGCAAGAAATTTAACTGTTAAATAAATTTGCAATTAGTAATCAATAATAACGCTAAACTCTTACTATGTGTAATTCCACCTTCCAAGTCAATCAAGGGTAGTTCCATAGTTAGTCCTTCTTCATTCATAATCTGTCCCCTCAGGGCTTAAATGACTTCCATTTTTTACAACCGCTCACATATATATTTTTTAAATTTTATCCTTACTATATACAATTATTTACAACAATTTACATAAAGTCTTATATTTATTTCCTTATCTCTATTTCCGGTGATAGCGCAATTTAGGACTCAATAGCAAACGAGTGAGAGAGCGAACGAAAGCAAGAGTGCAAGCGAGAGAGAGAGACTATGAGAATGCAAACAGATCTTAGTCTACTTACACTATTGCATAAACATTACTTACAATCTTTGCGCTTCTAATCTAAGCGATTTCGATTTCCTTTCACTTTTTTTATACCTTCAATTTGCCATTTTTTCACATGCATTCTTTCATTCTCTCTCATGCTCTCCTCTAGCATCCTCCAACTCCTTCATTTATTCTTCTTCCAAACCATCTTCCCCTAGAATCTTAACCACATTCTCTTTTCAGCTTTCTTTATCTTCCATTCCTCTCCTACATCCTTCTCATACATTCTCTCATGTTTCCTACCCCCATCCACATATTTTACACTTTCTGTTCTCTTTTTTTCCCAATACGTCGCCTTCCTTACCTCGTTTTTTAATCAAAATCTTGCTATTCTTGTCCACCTTCTCTCTCCCCATCCCTCTTCTAAATTTTTTCGTACGCCTTCCTTTTTTATCATCTTATACCATTCATTATGTTTTGAATCCTCATTTCGCCTTTCACGTCTGATATTACCCCTATAATATTGCACATCCTCTCCTTTGCCTTTCTTCACTATTGGTATCAGTACTCCTTCCTTCCATAACTCGGGCCACCTCTCTCCTCTACATACTCAATTACACATTATCCATGCCCATTTCTCTAGTTCAATTCCTCCATATGTTCATAGTTCATTTGAGTAAGATTTTTTTCCCTAGTTTAAATAAAATATTGGCAGATATTGTTGATTTCTGTTTGGCTAATTTGTTCGTGAAGTATATTTAATAAACAATAGCCTCTTTCCTTTAATTCATTTATTTGTATTTGGCTTCTAAATGATTTCAATATCAGGGCATCGAAATTACTAGCTTCCTAGACAGAGGTGAGCAGGGTCGAGATTTCTTACCACAGGGGCTCAAATATGCCTCGGTCATAAAAGTCAGTCAATTGGTTCATTGAGGATGGTAGCTGGGAATACTATTGATTATCTACTTTTCGAGTCTAATTATATCGGGGCAATATGCTTAATTTAAATTTTTGGGAAATTTTATGAGTTCTTTACGCTTTGGTAAAACTGGATTTATCAATAATTGATATTGTTAATCAACATTTTATAGTCACGTGTTGACTCAAGAGTATTATGTGAGCATGAAGTAGGTAGGGGTTCAATTAATGTGACGTGCGTCGCAGAAAGGGAGCTTACTCTGAAAAGTGAGCTTTTTCAGGGCGAGCAGTCAAAGTCGACCCTATAGATGCGACTTTTAAAGAATTTTACGGATTTTGTTAATAAGGGATGTTTCTTTAATAGGGGGAGGGGGTGGATAGGTGATTTTTGGTAATGTCCGGTCCTAATTCCTACAGGGCGCTGCCAAAGATTAAATTATCGTATGGTGATTGTTCTTTTTAATATTTTATTCAAAAGAATTTTTCATATCTGATAATGATTATTGTTGATATTAATCGATTTGGGGCTGAGGTCGGCGTGTAAGTATCAGAACTGCATGAAAAATTTGAAGTCGTTAATGAAGAAGGCGTGAATGCTGTCCGCCTCCATCCGCCTCATTAAACTCCTCTCTCCGCGCAGGGGGTCTAATTAGGTGTGGCTTAGACCCGTGCGGTGGTCTTATATTCTCTCTCTACCTGACTACTGTGCAACCCATTATGATAAGTTAATGAAGAGGTAGATTGGAGCATCCAGCCTGGTCACTATACTTCTTAACTTATCTAGTACACGGATACCATCAAGCCCGGCAATGACAACTTTGAGTTTCCCGGTCTCATGGGGTCCACCTTAACACTTACCACCACGATGCTAACAAAATTTGTTTGCTGTTTCAAATTTCGACAAAAGGGTGGCGGCGATAGCACGACGTCAACTCAGCGCCGCTACCTATGAAAACTCACTAAAAATTATTATAATGAGATGAGCGAGTAAAGGAGATCTTTCTTTTTTTCTTTCTGATGACATATATTACGTTTCCCAAAAAACTACCCCTAATTCATACACACCTACCTCTCGTGATCAAAAACGTTCTGAAAGTGTTAAAAGAAACATTAAACAACGTTAAGATGATTCAGAACTTTAAATTAATTAATTAATACGTAAGAATTTCCCCTTCATTGTAATTGTACCAAAAAGCTACACTTCCACGTCAACGTGTGCATCGAAACATTATATACCCAGCAAATATGGTTACATAGCAGATCTTTAACTGTTCTAGAACACAAAATAACGTGTCGTAAAACAGGTTAGTAACGGGTTACGAAAATGCGAATAACTATCTCATCCCCCATACGCTAGAACCATTCTATAGCATTTCTAGAACGCTGTGACATACGATCTGTAACATTCATAGAACTATTTTAGAACTCGGTTACCAAAATTATGTAACAGCTGTGTAACAGATTTAGAACGCTTTGACAACCGATCTGTAACATTTCTAGAAGAATTCGAGAAATATTATGTAGCAAATATGGAACAGTGTTATGCACCCCTCACAGCCATAATATATCCCGGGAACGGAACACACACACATCCATGTATATATATATTCCACGTAAACGTATGTAGCGGAATACAGGCACATATGTGTGTCTGTGTGTTCCGCTGCATTCTTTCACGTGGAAGGGTAGTGTTTGGGAAGATTATAATAAGGGGGAAATTTTCAAGTGTCAATTAATTAATTTGGAGTTCTAAATCATGCCTACATTATACAAGTGGGGTTTCCCACTTTGAAAAAGTTTTTGGTCACGAACGGTAGGTTTGTTTGACATGTAGACATGTATGACTTCGGGGTTTTCCCAGTTTTAAAACGTTTTTGGTCCCGAGAGGCAGGTGTGTACGACTTAGGGGTAGTTTTTTAGGAAAGGAGAGGTATGTAATCAGAAAAAAAAGAAACAAATCTACCCTAATCGTTCATCTCATTATCTCAATTTATTTTCACATAAAGCGCCACATTGAGTTGAAAATTTGGGATACTAAATAAGAAGCACTAAGAAAGGTGGGTCTGGTCCTAAATGTCTACAATTATGTAAAAACTTTTTTTCCTTTTTAATAATTATAGTAAGGAAATAAAAAAGTGTCTACGCACAGAAGTGTAGCCATTTCAATTCGAAACTAGTAGAGATCTTTCCTACCGTTAACGATGTTTCGATTCTGCAAATCAGCTTATCGCACCCACAATTGAAAAGGCGAATAAGACTCAGCGTAATTCTATACGAAGTGCGATGTTCCAGGGAAAGGTGTAAACCTGACAAGTTACATCCCATCCCCAAAGCGAGAAATCTAATCCTTGTCCGCTCCTTCCTTCTCTCTGGCGAATGAAGTATGGTGGTATATTTGGGTTAGGGTAAGTACCCTTTTCACCAATGCTACTGCCCTTTAATCCCCCTTTTATGCAACAATAACTCCATGATTATCCCACTCCTTCCTACCTCTTCACACTCCTCCAACCAGTGCTCCACTTTTGCATCCCTCTTCCCGGACAATTCACACATCCTCCTCTCTCTAGAAAGCAAGAACCTATTATAACCCTCCATTTATCTTAATCTCATTCTCGATGTCAGTTTCTGACTCTTTCTCTCTTTTCTCACACAAATATTGCGCTCTCTCCCTTGCCATAATCCACGCATAATTCCTATTATACCTTGAATCCCTTGTTCTCTGCTCCCCTGATACCTTCTCTATCTCCATGCCGTTTTTCCTAAACATCTCATATACCTTCCTTCCTTCCTCGTAAGTTCTTCTGACTTCATCCATCTGTCATATTCCTTTACAGCCCCAGTATCCAGTATCTGGCTCCTCGTATTTGGCTCATCGCTTACCTTTCACCCCTAAACACCCACTTCATACAATAAGACACTCACTACTAGCGCCTCCAACAGTTCTATTTTTCTTCCTAAGTCATCTGCGAACAATGCTTCTCACTCTCTCTTTCACATGACCTTGGACTTTTCCGCATTTAACTCTAACCTATTTTCATTCAGGTATATTCACAACCTTTGCATCGTCTTCTTTGAAACCTAATCGCTCTTTTCTAACAGCACTGTGTCATCTGTATATGCGAGTGAATATTTCCTGACGCACAAACTCCCCCTATCCACTAAAGGGAGCGCGCCTTTTATATCCAAGAAAAACGAAAACAATTCGCCTCTTCTTAGCTAATTTTCTATCCGCTGTGTACTGCAAGACGTAAATACAGTGTTGTCTACGTCGACCAGCCCTTCTGCTTCAGACCTTTACAACTTCCTTATCTGCCTCTCTAGCCTCTCGTTATTCAGCTTTACTCCATCTACTTCCCTTGTTCTTCTAATTTCCTTATCTCTGTTCCGTTTATCTCAGCCCTGAAATAAATCTTTAAAAAATTCCCTTCATTCCTGACTTTCTATCTTCTCACTCGTCCTCATCCCACGTTTCCTAAACCTATTAGTCATCTTCTACACATCCCCTTTTGTCTCAACACTTATCAACTTCTCTTGCAGATCTTTCTCCCTTTTCTGCCACTTTTTCCTACACATCTACCAAAACTCTTTCCTCATTTCTACGTACACCTCCCTTTTCGCATTTCCTTCTTTCCGCGTCCTGTACTTCCTTTTGACCTTTCTTTTCTATCTTACATTCTCTATGCTACTACAGCTTCAGCATTCACCATTCCTTTCTTCTTTATTAAATTCTAATAGTTTTAAATTAGATGACGAGTTGGGTTTAGAACGTCGATCGTTTCTTCAAAATTTGGTGTATTAAATTAAGCCTAATAAAAATGACTCAAAGTTTGAGCTGTTTTTAGATACTAATTTTCCTGAGCGCTGTAGTTCACAAGCCATCATTGCCCTTTATTTATCTAATTAAACACCCAGTGATAAGTGTATTACGGAAATCCAACTCGAAACAATTAATTTCAGTATTTAATTTTCTTCTAAAATTTATTTCCGACTATTATAATGACGCAAAATTCAGCGAGTAATAAAAAGGCTTCAAGTGTAGCCCGAAGCCTATAGATTTCTACAAAAAAGGGTCTTACGTGGCATTATAACAATTCTTTAATTAGAATGACGTAATTGCCTAACAGCAGATGTAGGCAGAAAAGTACCTCAACAGTATGGTCGTGACATTGCACGTAATTTAGTAGCATATGCTAAACAATCAAAACTAAATACTGAGACAACCCTGAGTCAACCTAACTTGGAAATAAAATGACTAAAATTAGTCGGGAATTAAAACTCAGTTCTAGATTCTCAAAATAACTATTTTGAAAGTTTAATTAACGTGACTTAATTTATATGAAATTCTAATTTTTAATAAATGATGAGAAATATTTTTTCTGCGAATTAAAATTCAATTGTTGCTCAATTAAGTGCCTGTAAGGTCCTCTTAAAAAATCAGCTAGACGTGGATGTAAAAAGCTACAATCACAGTTAAAACAAAAAGAGCTCCCGCAGCATCTCAAAACATCGCTGGTGCATTCTGGTAGCAACGATCAAAAATTTTACTTCAATTTAGCTCGTCAGAAGGACGGTCCGACGAGCTTCAAGTCTCAGGAGCGTCCACAAAACTGTCCAGGATCCGGAGAACTCTACAGGGTGTTTCGAACCTAGCACTAAGTGGAAGATTCCTTGGTACGTAGTGATGTTCCTAGAAACGCTTGAGGAACACCACACGAGAGTAAAACGCGCTTTCACACGCTAACGGCAAGCAAACTTAAAAATGCAGTCAGATAAACGCAACAGCTTGCCAGAAAAAGTGTCATATCTACGTCACATTATTAAATGGAATGGAGTACAGCCTAACCCACCCAAGATAAGAATGATACTAAATATTCCCACTCCCTCCACAATAAGAGCTATTCGTCAATTCTTAGGACTATTTGGATAATATAGACAATTCATGCAAGACTACGCCAAGTTAGCCAAGCCCTTGAATGATCTCCTTAAGAAAAATAGTATGAGCAAAGTTTCAATAAAATCCAAAAATACACAAGAAAAGTGATAGGAATATATCACAATACGAATATATATCAAAAGGAAT
>NC_046666.1:111933289-111958322 GCF_010883055.1 Belonocnema kinseyi | reverse complement strand
GTATTATACCAATGCCTATCGCTTATTACTCAAAGGCAGTAAATACTTGTGAAACAAGCTACGATATTGGGGAATTTGAGTGCCTTTCAGTAATATATGGAGTAGAATATTTCCGGGTCTACTATTACATCTTCGAACACAAGAAAGGAAAATTAAATCGCTGGATCGAGAACCTCCCTCACAATCCAGTGCTCGATGAGCAATCCATTTCTATGTCTATTATGTCGAAATCAGATGAAGATCAGCCCGGCGATGATTTACTTAAACCCAACCTCACTCGAGTATCATCCATATACATATGTTCCTTAACAGTTAAGAAGAAAATAAAAAAATCCAGCTCGAGAAAACCACCCTCCACTGCGCGGCATGATTCACAACCCCTCACCGCAGCTCAGAAAAAGCCGAACATCGAAAGGTTGGGCGATTTTAAACCTATTAAATAAACTTCTACTCTACCCAGTCCACCAGCAAACTTAATTGCCACAAAAATGGACAAAAGTACCAAACCTCCAGTAGAACATCAGCTGAATCCGATAGAGAAGACAGGCCAGTTCTAAACCGGATGATAGCTTTCAAAATCTGAGCGGTTTGAATCCTCAATTGGAACTATGGGTAAAAAATACCCCAACTCATTTTTGAGCAGGAATAATTCGTACTAAACTCGAGAAAATGGACTACTTGTCGACCTTCACTAGTAATTATATAACTAGCTGAAGGTAAAGTGGGTTAGTATAGAGCGGCAAACGTCAGCATACGTTTGCAACCCGCTAAAAGTAGACCTTGTGAAACTGTGGGTAAAATAAAATTTTTTCTATGTTTCCATAGTCTCTTGCTTTTGTAGATGGCCTACAGTTTGAGGCGACGCTTGCAAAAATTTACGTAATAGAAAGGGGTAGTGCCAGTTTAGGGTTAAGGCACATGCCATGGACGAAAGCACAACTGTCTTTAGAAAGAGTCGCAGCATCCTGCCAGACGCAGGACCTGCACAATCGACCTCCAAAAGCAATGATTCACCCATAAACGCACTCCTAAAATTACATTTACGGTTTCATGGCATATGGTTTGGCAAAAACCATACCCTAAACGTCTCAAATGTCGTTAAAGGACGGCAAAGGAACAACGCGGCAGAATTTAAAGCGAACACATTAGCCACTCAGAGGGCCCTAGGCGCTGAAATATAGCAGCATGAAAAGAATACAGATTCCACGTTTCTCATCGACAGCGAAAACTTCTGGATTTCTAAATGGAAAGAGAATAGCTTAGAAAATGCGACACGAAAGACCGTTGTTAACAAAGCCGAATGCATAGAACTAAAAGCCGCTTTAGAATCCTCACAGTTGACATATTCCTGGCAACTGAGAGATAGAAGGAAATAAAGAAACGGATAAATTGACAAAACAGGAAACAGAGAAAGATTCCGTAAAAGAAATTAGCACCTTCTAGGCAGAAACTTTAAGTTTTCATCATATTCGACTCTACACCTCCGCTACAAGCCTTAGTGGATATCAGTACCGTTCACGTTGACAGAGGAGACCGCGATGTTAAGGGGGTCACCCCGTACGACGGCCCGTTTTTAAAATGTTTTTTGGGAATTTTTTTTTGACGAACGATAACAATATACAGCTTTAAACTTTTCACTATATATTTATGCACATTTGAACAGTAAATTGTGCAAGTTTGAACCTAAAATCTTTATTATAATGTATATGGCACAACTCCGAAGACACCCATATAAAAATAGTGTATCCATGGCCGGCATGATTCCGGGCGAACGGCTTATTTAAAGCCAAAAAATCAAACGGCATTTTAATTTGTGAAGCTGTGGCCATCGCCTGAACTAGGATACTTTAAAAATATTGAAAACTGAGTAATTGCCACGGCTTTGAACTTTTTTCTTCAAATTTCATGATTTTTTTTTATTATTTCCTCACGAGAAAAACTGTTTGGAATTATTTAATTATCGTAGTTTAGGCCATGCGTATACATGTGCTGAATCTACCCTACAAATTTCAAAGCAATCGGTCAAACGGTTTTTTTAGATATCATGCCGGATGATACGAAAAACGTGGTTTCGAGAAAAACGCGTTTGAAAGTGCAAAAACGACTTAAACAATGAAGTAAACATAGTCGTTCTAACAGCTGTAACTTTCAATTGACTTCGAATATTGGAATATCAGTTTCCCAGCATATTCTACATATGTGCAGGAATAAATTTAGTCAACAAAAAAATATCGATTTTTTTCGACCGGATTCACGGGTAACCCCTTTAAGGAGATGCATGGACATAATCTAAAGGCATTATAAATATCTTCGAACAAGCTAATGAATATCGTGAAAGTCACAAATTCTGGTTCTCGGATAATGGAGGTACTCTTTCCGTCATTCAGTTTCCTTGAACTCAAGTTTCGGAATGAGAAAATGACGAAGAACTTTTGAAATAATTCAAAACGCAGGTGTCCTGTGGAGAATTTTATGATAACGAAGTCATTCTCAAATTCAACAGTTTCCTGAAGGCTTTCAAAGAACATAAAAAATCACTGCAGGAGATCGCCAATTTATATAATTAATATCAACCAATGGTGTATACAACCTTAGGCCGTAGAAAGGTCGCCGCCTCTCAGCTACGAAGTATCGTGCATTTTACAAGCGTTCCTGAAGAAATTAATTCTCTAAAGATAAATGTCCCTCTACCACAGCAATCAGCCTGTGCAATCCTTTTGCCTTCCACAGCACTGGTACCATGGTCAATACCTACTCAAGTAATATAATTACAGTGCAAGCATCTGTACACGAAATATGGAAATATGGACGCAAAACCAAATTATTGCTGAAGAATCGCATAGTAATGGAAGAACTGGATCGTAGGACCGAAAACCTTCAACTTTAAAGCCTATCGGAAAACATCGGAAAAAATAGAGCATCTCTGATGCTAGGATTTCTGGAAGGAATAATAGAACCTGTTGCAGGACTTGTCATATATGATGATGAGCAACTATTAGACGCAAAAATCAAGGAGGTGAATGATTCGCAGAAGAATTTATCTCTCCTCATTAGGTAATAAACCTATGTTTTAAAAGCTGATCTTGAGCAAATACATCGAAGATGAGAAAATGAAGAAAGACAGGTTAATCAGTTTAAGCTTGATTTAACCAATACTGCAGTGATGATCAATCAAGTTAGAGAATATATGCCAAGGGATAAACTACACAACACTTTGAATCAGCTGTGAATAATACTAGTAGCCGCTGTGAATGAATAAACAAGATCAGCTGATAAACTTCCGGATGTCATACATGATGCCAGAAGAGAACATCTACATCCCTCCCTGTTAACCATCAAACAACTAGAGGTTGTAAATTGAGATTAACAGGACCATGCTTCCAAACTCATGTTTTCCACTACAGGACCAAAAGTCTGTATCGAGGAATTGGCACAATTATCAACATCAATGATCATGGTGAAGAATTAACCTACGAGCTGTGAGTCATTGGCGAACCATCGAGCCGTAAACAACCTTTCGAATCACTTTGTAATATCTTATTGTTTGATAAACGTATATTAAAGTCTGAGTAAAAGAAGGAGTTCGTTCCGAATTTGCTTCAAGGGGGCGATGATTCAAAGTATTTTATCCTGAAAATTTCGTAGTGGTACTACTATTTTACATAATTTTATAAACCTAAATTAATATTACACCACTTTTTATTATTTATTTATTATATTTCATATTAATTATCACTTTAAAGTTATGATATTTTTCAATGAATAGGGTAAATTTGTTCACGAAATCAAATAACTATGTCTTTTCTATTACTTTTTTCAATGATCCTTTGCAAATTTTCTAGGATTATTAAATACATGAACAATTTTCATAAACAAATTAATACTTCGCATGATAGTTTAGCTGTATTTAAACGAATGCGTTTAAATTTTCTTTACAAAATCTACTAAAAATTAATTTTTGATGACTCTTTGCTATTAGACTTTGAAAGTTTTCAACTATTATTGGTTGTTCAAACAACTTATCATTATAAAACCTTATTTGCTCTCACATTTTATACCCAAATTCTGGGTTATCTAAATATTACAAACTAAGTAGAATAATTAGTCCTCATGAAATTAAACCAAAAAAAAAACAAACGGTGCCGTTGAATACAGCGAACGTTCTGGGTAGAGAGGAATTTACAAATTGAAATTAAGCACCATCTTTGGTTAAGTTTATAATTTTTGTGGGGACGTATCGATTTACTCCCGTCCCAGAGTTGCTATTTACTAGTGCTTAGTTGGGTGATTGAATTTTCTAATTTTTAAGAGGCCAATGTGAAAACATAATAAACAAGGTTTTAATTTTAGAAAAACAAATTTTAAAATGTTTCCTTTTAACATGTTCGAAATCTGTTTATTTTCAAAGTTGTAGTTGTTTCAAGTTTTCTCGCTCGGAAGCGCGAATTTTTTTGCGAGAGAAAAAACAAATGAGCCCAGTCAACTTAAAAGGATATTTTAATTCATATTTTGAATGAATACAAAAAAATTTCAACATGAAACAATAAAAAACTGCAAATTTATCAGCCTATTTCATAAGCGCCTTGAAACTGCTGTTTCCAATCGGTGGGAAAGATACAGCTCGTAATTCTTGTCTGAAACAAAAACAAAAGAAGGAGGGTCAATAAGGCCGGTTTTTGGGCCATCTACAGATTGGCCTCAAACATGGTTTATTTTATTCATCTAACTAGGTCTCATAACCCCTTAAAAGGATTTTTCCTGAGAGTGATCTCATTTCAAGATATAGTCATTTTTAAGTTCGTATTTTACATGGGTTTTCGCACTCTCATTCAAATCATGCTAAGTTTCACATTGTTAGTATTGCTCACGCAAAATCATACTTGGCCAAAAACTGCGCACTTAGCCACTTTGACGCCCTTGGGCAAAGAGGAGTGAGATTAAAATCAACCAAAGTCAGTGGAATAGGAAACAAATTGCTATCGTTCATGTGCGACTGCCGCTTCGCTACGTTCAACTGTTTTCCCCCTCCACATGGTATTCGCATTTGTTGCCGATGCTTTTAGCTATATTCTCCGTCATTCTTCTTCCACGTTTCGACCTGTTAAAGAGTTCTTATCCACTGTATGTGATATTGTTGCGTACATACATCTGTTCCAGATTATTTGATTGTAGTTTTATTTTATCAGTATCGACTAGTTTCATAGCGATTGTAAGTTTTTTGCACAGGTACTTCATAGGCATGAGAGGCTACACTTTTTTTTAAATCCTTATTATTTCATAGTTCTGTACATCAGTCTCAGATTCTCTTTATTTTTTCAGGTGAAATAATTACTTGCGAATTAAGTTTTAATTACCACTTATTATGCCGAAAAAACACTGTTCTTGTTGCGGCAAATTCTTAAAACCAAAGAGTCATCTATCAGTAGTTCAGGATGAACGGGCATTAAATATTCTTAAAACTGCTTTTAATAGCTCCTTAACCATTCAGTCAAAGGTTTGCGATAGTTGTCAATGCTTTTAGATTAAAAAGCGTCGGATTACAGATGCAAAAGAGATGAGTTCTTCTGAAAATGATTTATCAAATGTTTTAGAACCAGGTAAGAGTCAGATTTATAAAAATTCAGAATCTTCCAGTGAAGATGGAACTTCAGATTCTGACTGTAGGAAAATCAAACTTCCAATAAGAAGATGTATGATTTCTCAATCCAGATGCATTGTCTGTCATCATAAGAATAATCGTATCAGAATGAAACCTTTTGCTGCATTGAGGGTTTACGTCCATACTGGTATTTTGATTCCTGCAAAAGCGAGATGCTGTTCTTCTCATTTGGTTGATAATGGTTTTCTTAAGAAAGAGGCTGTTGCGTCTATACAAGACACCTCTGATTTTACTCACATGAACGCTGAGTCGATTTCTAAGCTTCTGAATGATTTGCGTGAGGAGGCAAGAAAAACAGAGTTGAATTTTGATGATCCATCTGCGCTTAAGGATAAAGATTATTATAGGCTGACCGGTTTGACGAAAAATCAATTTAGTGACGTTGCACAGTACTTGTCAATTGAAGTGCGTTCGACAAAAGGTCGTTCTGTGCGTTTGTGCCTTGCATTATTGTTGATCAAGTTGCGCACAGGTCTTTCCAATGCGATTTTATCAACTATTTTTGGCATAGAAAAAAGAAGAGTTGGCAGAGGAATTACGGCAGCAAGGAAAGCTCTGATATCCTCCTTTGTACCTCATCATCTTGGTATAGGTCACATATCACCCGAGTCAGTCATTAAGGACTATACTACATCAACGGCAAAAACGCTATTCCGCAAATGGAGAAGATGTATGTATCCTTGTAGCTGATGGTACATACATGTTTATCCAAAAGAGTAGCAATTACTCTTTTCAAAGGCGGACTTATTCTATGCATAAAGGAAGGAATCTGGTTAAACCCATGATGTTATTAACGACGACAGGATATATAGTGAATGTTTTCGGTCCGTATTTTGCTGATGGAAAGAACAACGACGCTAGTATCTTTAAAACAAGATTCAATAAAACTGCGTACATGGATGCCCTCAAACTCTGTTATCGTTGTCGATCGCGGTTTTCGGGACTGCCTGGAGTTTCTAGAAGATCTTGGATTCGTTTCCAAAATGCCTCATTTTCTTCAAAAAGGATCACAGCACACTACGATTGAAGCAAACGAATCAAGGCTCGTTACTAAAGTCCGATGGGTGGTTCAGCAGTCAATGGGTTGATAAAAACTTGGAGAGCCTTAAGTGATGTTTTTCTAAATAGTCAAATCCCGTACATAGGCGATTACGTCAGAATAGTCTGTGCCCTTTGTAATTCTTTCTGACCTCCTAGAATTCATGATAATTCCGATGATCATCTGATCGCTGAACGAATGTTGCGTTGGCTTCGCAGCCTAATCGCCTGCAAGAGCGAGCAGAAAAGGAAAACTGGGCAAAAAGGAGGGCATCGTGGCTTCCTATAACGCAAGAGACACTATCTGATTTTCCTAGGTTAACTCTTGATGAATTGCGATATATCACACTCGGAGTATATCAGCTGAAGCAAGCCCAATCGTATACCGAGGAACATTTATCTGATGATGGAATGTACTCCCTTCTTGTCCACAAACAGGAGGAAGGCATTCTAAGAGTACAAATCAAGTCTCGGCATACATCTTCTAAAGTGTATAACTTATGGATAGAAACTAATCCTGGACCAAATCCGATAAGTGGTTGGTACTGTCAGTGCAAAAGTGGTGCAATAGTGGTAGGATATTGCGCTCACATTGCTAGTGTTCTGTGGTATCTTGTTTACTCTAGATATAACCAAAACACTCCCAGACCTTCACGTGAATTCGAAAGTCACGTGAATGATGCATCGTGCTGGTCGGAAAATGAAGGAGAAACAGCATCATCTACAGATCACCAAACCAATTCTGACGAATAAGGCTGTTGCAGAGTGCCTGGCCTCTAATCGACCATAAGTTCTGATTGACTGTAAACTAATGGATCTTTTCTTAGAAAAATGTCTCCAAGATTATTTCGATTATTTTATAAAAATTATTGCTAATAAATCTGATAAAGTAGGACATTTTTACTCCTTTCATGATCACAAACCTAATAAAGTATAAAAATGAGCCCTATTTTGAAGGCTTAGTACCTCGAGAAAAATTATGGCTTTAACATATGTTGTAACACGTATACGTGCGCAGTTTTTAACCAAGTATGATCTTGCGTGAGCAATACTAACAATGTGAAACTTAGCATGATTTGAATGAAGGTGCGAAAACCCATGTAAAATACGAACTTAAAAATGACTATATCTTGAAATCAGATCACTCTCAGGAAAAATCCTTTCAACGGGTTATGAGACCCAGTTAGATGAATAAAATAAAACATATTTGAGGCCAATCTGTAGATGGCCCAAAAACCGGCCTTATTGACCCTCCACTTTTATTGCCATATGTTTTTCTTCTGTGTTAACTAAGAAAAAATCGTGAAATAATAATTTTTTTCAGGTTTGAATTTTTTCAATAAGAGAAAATATACTTTTTGGTTACTCACAGAAATCATCTGTTGATCAGCTATTCCTGGTCCAATATCCTTCCGATGCCTCAAACAATAAGTTTAGCTGCATTTGCTCGAGCCTGCGAGCCGTATGAGCTTTCTTGCCGCTAAATGACTGGCGCTTGTACTCCCTCTTGATACGTTGCGCTGCAGCGATAACAGCAAAAATTATGCGCTGTTAGCCAATGCTCAAATTAAGCATTGGCCGAGCACACACACATTTCGTCGACGCTCCTTTGCTTTCAGCTTAGTATTTTCAAAAATACTTAGAATTGGCCTCTGTAACTTTTAGAAAAATTTGTCTCCTGGGACATCATCTTTGCTCATTCGAATCTCTTAAATTTTAGATATTTAAATTCAAATCTGAATAAAATCTAATTTTATTTTATTATCACTTTTACAATAAATGCTTTTTTCTCGTTTACTGTTGCTTTTGTATATGTTACGCAAAATTGAAAAAGAATACTTTAATTCGCCCGAGCTCGCCCATTCTTTATTTTCATCATGTCACAGTGCTGACTTGGCCAACTTGCTAATGATCTCTATAATTATGTTATAACCATAGTGTTATGATTAAGGAACAAATTATTTTGAGTCTTAAACAAATATAATTTGAGAGTCAAAAATTAATTTGTCCTCTTTTTCTCTCTTAAATTTATATGTGGTACCTGGTTTGCAACCTAGTTTGGTACCTAGTAATACACAATTCCTTCAAAGTTATTTTAACCTCTAGAAATTATTTTTAAATAGTTTCGGCACAGGCGTAAGACGTAAGGCCTTGCTATCAAATTAGCTTTAACTTCAGAATATGATTCTTGATTTGATGATGATCAAAATTCGTTATGGGCATAATCGCTAATACTCAACTCTTCAGGTATTAAAAGCTCCAGAAGGCAGTAGAGTGTATTGTTATTGTTCTTGTCTTAACCGACACCTACAAGTATATACTTTTTCATGACTGCACTATTATTCGTGGGTGATTGAATATACAAAAGAGAAATCATGTGTGTTTGTAATCGAGGGGATGGTCTTAGTTGTGTGTGTAGGGTGTGAATGTAGTTCGTATTTTGTGTTAGGATGTGTCAGAAAGTGCAATTCTAAAGGAAAAACGTAGGCAACGGTGTAGGAGAGTGACCAGGTAGTAGGTGACGTATGTAAATGTGTGAAGGGGGTATTGTTGAGAGTATTGTTGTATGTGTGTTATTGCAAGTGTTCACCTGAAGCAGGGTAAGATAGTTAGTATGGTGTTAACAAGGGAAGGGAGATATTTATTAAACGGTTACATAAGTACAAGTGTCAGCAGAAATAGGTGATGTTAATGAGTGCGATTGAAAATGAGGAAGAGGTGTTGAAATGTGGGTTGAAGTGAGGGAATATGGGTGATTAATTGCGTGTTGTATAATATATGTTGTGTCTGCGTTGTATCAAAATCTTTATTTTTTGTTTATTTAAATTTTTTACTTTTAAATCAAAAAATATTTTACTCAAAATTTGAAAGAAATGTTGCATAATTTATGATGGTATCCCAAAAAGTTTTTAACCAAATCAAATGTGAAGAAAATGATTATAAAATTAAATGATTCACTTGAGGGAAAAGCCTATTTAAGGTCTATAAAAATATAAAATCTCGATATTTGCTTGGTCGAAGTTGATCAACACATTAAATTTGTTATTGTAACGTACAAAACATAAAAAGGAGAGATAAAAGTTCACTGATGCAGGTGGTCAGTAAGAAGTCAATCATGTTCTGCAAACAGCACATTTCAATTACAACATTGCTCGAGCAGTATGTATTTTATATAAACAGGAAAATACTGTCCAAGTTTCTTTGAAATAAGGGCATTCACCCTACCATGATTAAACCAAAAGTTTCAGTCAGTAATAAGAACTTATTTACCAAAATTGTGGAAGCTTCACGAATGAGATGATTAGAGATTTCCGCCCGCCTTGCCATAGGGCATCAATCAAAAAAATTATCATTACTGGGCTATTTTTCGTTGAATCAAGCGTAGTTGTGTCTGTTCCAAGATAGCAGGGTTGAACTTACTGGGTGGCAGGTCAATAGTAGAATCCACCATTTCTGTTGTCGAAGGCTAGGAAGTCGAATGTTTCGACAACCATTCCGGACCATTCCACCAGAGAGTACATTTTTCCAGGCGTGATGCTGGTAGACCACGCGAGGCGCAGTCTGCGATGTTATCAACTCCAGGAACGTGACGCCAGTTGGCTTTGGATAGATTTAATTGTATTTCTGCCACGCAGTTACCGATGTATGTTTTCTAGCGTAACGGATGACCCTTGATCCAGTTCAGAGTGTTGCAAGAGTCAAACCAAAGATGATAGATAACCGACAAAGGTCGTTCAAGGATAGACTGAAGATGAGTCACCAAAAATACAAGCAATGGGGCAGCACATAATTCCTGGGGTATATTGTGATAGAAAGAAATAGGCGTAGATAAAGCAAAAAAAGTGACAACTGATATAAAGATAGGGGAACTAAAATGGATCTCTCTTAATTTGAATCCTTGGGATTAAACTCAGTATCAGTGAAATACTTCAAGCTATTTGAGTCAGTGAAACTTGAATGATGCAAATAGTCAGAAGTACGTTACTGATTTTAAGTTAAATTCAACATAGATGCAGTGAATTTTAACTGATTAGAATTTAGAGAGACAGGTATGAATTTAGAATGACAATAAGATAGAAAATGATAAACGGGAATAAGCGAAGGATATAGAAGTGGGGATTGAAAGGTATTGTATTTGAACTGGTATATTGGGATAGAGATCGAAAAAGATAAGCGTGAATGTGTAGACGTTGAGGAAAAGGATTTAAGAAAACTAGATTTAAGTCTTTTTTGAAAAGGAAAAAAAAGATACAGGGGCATAGACAAATGATTAGTAGAGATGTAGAAGTATGGAATAAACTAGAAAGAAGTATAATTATACTGGCAAGGAAGTAGAGAGAGATAGAGATAGAAACAGATGTATCTGGATAAAAAAAGAGATAGAATGTAGTGATTCTGGATATACAATTGTTAGAAAGATATTCCGGTGAAATGTGCATAGACTTAGGATTAGTTCGAATAAATAAATTGAACACTTTAATACAAAATAAATATATATGTGGGACATTTCACGTCAAGCGTATCACTGGTACCCTCAAAATTTGGTTTGACTAATCAAAACAATTAAAAGCGCAAATTGGAATGTTTGAAAATTTTTAAATCACTAACGAATCTGACATCAGCAATGTAAAATTAAAAATGATGGATTTAAAATAGCAGCCGTGTACTCTTTATTTTATAACAATGCCTCCATTAAATTCAAAATTCATATTCGGGGGTTTTTGGGGTCGCTTAAAACAATCCGATTTTAGAATTTCAAAATTCAAAATAGCGACCTTGTACTCTTTATTTTATAAAAAAAATGCTTTAAATAGAATTGAAAACCCATACCACGGGGGTGAAGCTGGCATAGAAACTTCCGGTAACAACTCTTGACTTCCGTGCCAGGCCGATCTAGGTTCCTTTCTTGGTAGTTTAAGGTTATAAAGCTGGTCATTATAGTGGATTTTTAACTTGTTAATGTGCCAGCATTGAATCTGAAAAAGGTTGATCAAGATGGCAAAAAAAGGCCGGGGCACGTCGGTCGGTTTTAGCGGTTTTAGCCGTTTTAGCAGTTTTAGGTTATACCGGTTATATTGCCAGCCTCAAGTGGCTTCAAGGTAGGTAACGAAATAAATAAAAATGTGTAATTGACAACTTAATCAAAAAATGTGTTGCAAATTGTTTTACCTTCGAATCAGCATATAGGCCAGCTTCTACAAGGCACTCAACGGCAGTCGAGCAACACTTCTGTTAATGGTGTAGATGTTAATAATATTATAAAAGTCAATCTGCTCTAACCGATCTTGATGTCACCGACGATCCTGGAAAGAAAAAGAAGATTAGACGAATCAAGAGAGTAAGTTTTCAATTTGTACTGCAGTATTTTTAAAGATTTCAAGAAATTTACAATGGATTTCAATAATTTGATTACCAATTATTTGACCGATTATTTTATACATTACAATCAATGAAGTTTAATATCGTCAATAATTCTATACGTTTTTAATTTCTCCTCTGCTCATATATAATGTTAAAGTATACACTTTTTATGATATTTAAATAAAAAATTGCAAAATCTGTTAATAGAAAATTTCCACGTTAATTAAGTTTCAGTATTAAAATGAGCCATGGTCATATAACGGATTTTGCAAGTTATTATTAAATATTTCAGAAATATAAAACTATTTAAAAGGATTTTGAAAATTGTACCAATATTTCACAACTTTTAAAGATATAAAAAAGGCGTGTACACTAGATTTTAAATATATTTCGCAAAGCTTTTGAAACTTTCAAAAGATATAAAGGATTTTAACGATTGAAAGATGGTACAGTACACGAGACTTTAAAGATTATAAAATATTTCGAAGATTTAAAACGATTTGAAAAGATTTCACTATGATTTTAAATAATTCCATGATTTCAACAAATAAAAGGCATTTTAGAAAGAAAGATTTAAGAAAATTTTTAAAAATATTTGACAAAGATTTCACAAAAATTTCGAGCATTTTGAAGTATTTTAAAACTTTGAGAAGATTTCAAAGATTTTAAAGATTTTAAAGAGGTTATAGCAAACCTCATTTCTAAAATTTTAAAAGATCTTACGCATATTAAAAATACTTTAATGATTTGAATAGAATAAGTGAAAGATGGTACTTTACCATCTATCAATCTTTAAAATCCTTGAAATGTTTTGAAAGTTTCAAAAGCTTTGTGAAATTATTGTGAAATATTTAAAATCTGGTGTACACGCCTTTTTTATATCTTTGAAATTTGTGAAATATTTGTACAACTTTCAAAATCCTTTTAAATAGTTTTAATCTTCTGAAATATTTTGAAAACTTTTGAAATCTTTAGTAATCTTCTGAAATTGGTTGAATCCTTTCGAAATAGTTTAACATCTTTGAAATATTTGTTAAATCTTTCGTTTTCATTTGAAATCATTGAAATTTTAGAAATCACTTAAAATCTTTTAAAATCTCTTAAATATTTTGAATACTTTTAAATCTGGTGTACTGTACCCTCTTTAAATCGTTGGAATTCTTATATTCTTTTGAAATCTTTATGAAAATTTTATGAAATCTTTGAAATAATTGTGGAATATTTTGTATTAAGTTCAAATCATTAAAATATTTTCGATCTGCGTAAGATCTTTTCAAATTTTAGAAATGTGGTTTGCTATAAAAACGTTTGAAATTTTTGTAAAATATTTGTCAAATATTTTGAAATTTTTGTACATTTTTAAGATTTAAAACGATTTCAAAACAATTAGAAAGATTTAAAAAGATTTCACTAAGATTTTGAATAATTAATGATTTTAGCGAATAAAAGAGATTTTAGAAACAAAGATTTAACACATTTTTTTTAATATTTCAAAATATTTAACAAAGATGTCACAAAAATTTCGAACATTTTTAAGAATTTTAAAACTTTGAAAAGATTTCGAAGATTTTTAAGATTTTTAAGAGGTTATAGCAAACCACATATCTAAAATTTTAGAAGATCTTACGCAGATTAAAAATATTTTAATGCTTTGAACTTAATAAAAAAGATTTCACAAATGTTTCAAAGATTTCATAAAATTTTAATAAATATTTCAAAAGAAGACAAGAATCCCAACAATTTAAAGAGGGTACAGTACACCATATTTTAAAGGTTACAATACATTTAAGAGATTTTAAAATATTTTACACGATTTCTAAAATTCCAATTATTTCAAACGAATACGTAAGATTGCACAAATATTTCAAAAATCTTAAACAATTTCAAAAGGATTTAACAAATTTGAGAAGATTTCAAAGGTTTCAATGATTTTAAACAATTTTCACAAACAAACATTCAAGACGACTACGTTCGCAAAGAATTATAAATTTGTTTATTTATGGTTCTGCTTTCTTTAAAAATTTCTACAGAATACAAAATTTAATTGCTCCTTTTTTACATCTATAACAAATGGATATTTCATTATATTGGTGTAAAAGAGGAGACTCGGAAAACTTGGAAAAGAACTTCAATTTCATTCCTAAGAATCGCTGAACATCCTGTTGAAATATTTTAGAGAATTATATAGGATTCTAAGGATTTTTAAAATAAATTTCATTGAATTTCAAAGCGTTTGCAGTATTTCGGACTAAAGAATTTTCTAGAATTTCGGAAGATATGAAAAGATTTTACATGGCCTATAAGGTTTTAGGATGTTTTAATAGATAATCTATATTTACAGGTTTTTTTGCATTGACTTATGTCAGTCAAAACACGCTGTGATAATAATCACAGTAAGGACTTCCTCTGCAATGGTTGGGAAGGTGACTATGAATGGGAAGGCGCTTCCTACGAGATGGCATTGCTGCTGGTTCTGTTCGCCACTGACCACACATCATCACGCGGGCTTACCAATCGTTCGTCACATTTTCACTGGAAAGAATGACGTGTTTAACCATGGAGCTTCTGACAGCGAACAATGTTTGTAAAATCATCGGAACGTCAGTTACATATGATACTGGCAAATACTTTAGGATTTTGAATATAATATTATTAATCTTTAAATCGATGATAAGTGTTAAAGGAGAGGAAATTTTATTAAGATTTTATATTTTGATAGCAATTTGTAAGTCGAAACGTAATATTAATACTTCTAATAATATAATGGAATTACGGTAATGCTACAACTTGTATTTAATAGAAGTGGAAAATTAGCTTTATTTAAATAGTTTGGGCTTTGCCACCCGCATAGGTCAAAATGGCAACAATCGGGAGATTGAAATATCCATGCAAATTTCCAAGATGCAATAGCAAATATTATCATTCGTTAAATGATACTTCTTACGGGAATAAAAGTTTTCACAAGTTCCCGAAACAGAAAAACTTAAGGGGGAAGTGGAAGCAAATCTGTAATTTGGAGGACGAATTGAATGTTGATAATATGTACGTTTGTTGTGATCATTTTAATGCAAGTCAGTATAGAGATCGCTCTAATAAAAGACTAACATGAAATGCAGTGCCATGCGTCGTTCTCATAGAAGATGTTGCTGAATCTGAGGTTATTTTAACATCAGAAAGTAGTAATTTGCATTTAAATACGATTAAACCGGAATTTACCTTCCTGCACCAGAAGTAACAAACGGAAAAATGTTTAATGCGGTGGAGAATAACTGCTCCAATATTTCTTTGTTTTCTCCTGATAAAAAACTTCAAAATAACGAAATGCCAAAAGGAGCAGAAATTGATATTTCCAACACGGTAGAAATTAACAGTACAGATATTTCCAGTAATTTAAGTTGCAATAATATTCAACCTGAATTTAACCCTACCGCGCCAGAACTGGAAAAATTGAAATTACAGAAACTGTAAAAGGTAGTAGTTCAAAAATAGAATTATCTGAAGATGCTGGTACTGTCGTGTATAACGTTTTAGATGAGCATTCGTATTGTGCTAATCCTGTAAATGCGCCTAATCCTTTTGAAAACCAACCGTCCTTACTGCAGGACGTTACAACCATTTTATCTAGTACTGTTGATCATAAGGAATGTTATATTGAAAAAAATACAAAACTTAGTGTTTCTAACGATACTTATGATGGGGAAGATCGGTTTCCGCTCCATGTGAAATGAAAAAGGAAGACGGGCAATTTTTTCGGGGTTTTAAGGCAGTTCGGCGCATCAAAAGCAAATCTTATACCTCGGGAAGGAGAAATGTATCGAATTTACCGTAAGGTCGACATTCAAATGTGCAAAATAAAAAAGAAGCTGGAAGATAAAACAAATGCAGTTGAATACCTTGAATAATTGCATTAAAAAAACTTGTTCGAGACTATTGAAAAAGATTTGAATAATGTGACGAAAGATTTCATCCCATCACAATTACGGAATTGTAACAAGAAACCATCCGGCCGAAGATGGACCGTTAATGATAAACTATTTTCATTATCTATTTTTAAGCGCTGTCCAAAACTATATAGAAATTTGGCCTCGCACGTTTTATTGCCATCACCTAGATGATTGAAAGCTGTTTTATCTAAAATCCCGTTTGAACCCGGTATTCACGAAGCAATAATGCAAGAATTAAAAATTAAATGTAAATCAATGAAAAAATTAGATGGTAATTGTGTTTTAATGATGGATGAAGCACAGTTAGCTGCTAAATTAACGTATGAACCTCAAAAACAAAAAATAGTTGGATTTGAAGATCTAGGTCATTTCGGTCTAGGTATTGAGCAAGCGAATCATGCGTTTGCGATCAGGGACCCACCAATAGAGCTGCTATTCATCATTTATGCGAGGAAACAAGTAAAAAACTTCAAACGAACAAAAATGCTAACACATCTTGGGAGGTTTCTCAAAGATCAGAAGCTCCAATTGTTTCTTCAAATGGATCAGGTCCTGAAACGTTGCGTGAAGTGATATTCAGAAATTCTGATGAACAATTATTTCAGGCTTGTAACGTTTCGGAAGAGTTACATGCTGACTCTTCTGAAACTTCACAAGCCTCAAATATGCGTTTCGATGAGTCGGAGTCCAAAACTCTGTATGATGTTTTACATTCGCAGCTTTTACTTACCGATCATGATAAAGAATTACAGGCTTTAAGACCTCCGCTAGAATCTCCGCCTGAACCTCCACCTTTTGCACCAACTTTGGTCGACGCAGAAATAGACTCTTTACGCGAATCACAGGTTTCCTTCTTTCTCGTCAATGAACGCCCTGTAGTTGTTATATTTGACGTACCGCATCTATTAAAAAATTTAAGAAATGCTATGCTTAAGTGCGATGTAGCTTTTGATAGTAATAAAGTAGAAAAGTTAGAGTATATTGAAAAAGTGTTTCATTTTGATCAACAAAAAGAATTTAAAACTTTAAAAAATGTAGAAAAGGAGTACTTCGATTTCAAACAGTCTTGGATTAAAATGAAAGTTCAAATTGCAGCCGCACAATTGAATAGCTCTATTGCAAGCGAAATCAGAAGAGGCTATTTATACAGCACAGTTTGTGCACCTTGTTGACACATTATTTGATTCTTTAAATGGTTCAAAAGTGAAACCTGATAACTTACACAAAAAATTAAGATGTTCGGTTTCTAAAGAAATACGTACATAGAATTTTGGACTGATATGTTACATCACATTTCCTTGTGGCGTTTTTTAGAAAAAAGTAAAGATGTTACGAATCGTTTTCACTTCATTAAGGGTTGGCAAATTACCATTAGGTCAATGACTTATATTTGGAATAATTTAAGTAAACTTGGATTTTCTCACTTGAACCCTCGTAATTTCAATCAGGATCCACTTGAAAACTTATTTTGTCTTGTGAGGCAACATTCCACTGATAGGTCACCAACGTGTCAACATTTTTCAGGAGTTTTAAAAACAATAGTTATTTCAAATTTAACTTTAACGGATAATACGGTAAACTGTAAAAATGACGATTGCTCTGGCTTATACTCTTTGAAAAAATTTATAGAATCAGTTATTACAGAGGAGGATTCTCTTTCTCCTACTTGTACATTTAATGCGGAAGAATCGCAAGTAGAGAACGGTCAAATACAAGATAATGGGGTGGAAAACTTTGCTAACTCTATGCGAAGAGTGACAAAGTGACAAAGTTAAGCGATTTATAAATCATTTAAATCAGCATGCAAAATTATTTCTCGAAGTCAGAGGACACGAGTACCAGCTTGAAGATATTTTCATAGCCGATTTTGACAAAAAATCCTCTGAAAACATCTTCTTTTGCGTACTACATAAGCCAGAAACGATAGTCATTAAAAGGTGTATTCAATCTTTAATTTTTAAGTACACTAAATCTAAGAAACAAAAAATATACAAAGTGACAAGGGTGGTAAAAATGTAAGTGCCAAAGAATTAGGTAAAGTTCAAGTATTTGTCAAAAGTTCTTTGAGCTATTCAAACAAACATGAAAATCAGAAGAAGGCTTTTCCTGTTAATGAAAACGTTTTCACTTCTCAATATAAAAATATTCTTCTTGAAAGGCATATAAGAAATACGAAAAGCGACCTTCAAAAATCTTACTGTAAAAAAAAAATGTTTGAAATGACAAATGAGAATAAAAAAGCAGTTTTTTTGAATCTAGATATTGTCAAACCTGGAAGTGAGACTGTTCTTGAGAGTCACACGAATAATCCCGAAAGCGATGTTCAAAGGTCGGCCCGTAAAAAAATAAAATTGTTTTCTACCTCAAATGAGAACGTTTTCCAACCACAAATATATAACAGAAACGACGGGAATAAATGTAGGTCCAGAAAATAAAAAATTCTTGTTCTACGCGATGATAATTTATCATTTAATTACGAGAAAACAGCAACTACGGTAGATTGTATAATTAGTTTTAGACGAGTTTAGCTACTTCACTGCATTGGCGGTTTCCAAGCATTGAAGGCGTCACGGAAGCCATTCTCCGGAATAGCCTTGAGAGCCGCGGTGCATGCTACATGGACCCCCTCTGTCGTCTCAAAATGCTTGCCTTTCATCGGCCTTTTCAGGCGAGGAAACAAAAAAAGTCTGGGGGGCCACATCTGGGCTGTAGGGCGGCTGCGGAAGCTTTGGGATGCCGGCCACAAGAAAGGCCGTGTGAGCCGGGGCGTTGTCGTGGTGCAACTTCCAGTCGGCTGCGATGTCTTGTCGGACCCGATTGACCCTTCGTTTGATAAATTTAACATCTGGGCAATGAAACGAATACTCAGTCGACGGTCTGAGTTCAATACTTTACGCACACGAGTCACATTGTTGGTGTTTGTCGAAGTCGAAGGTCTTCCAGCACGGTCTTCATCGGCGACCTCTTCCCGGCCCTCCAAAAAGGACTGGTGCCACCGAAACACACCACTTCTTGCTAAAGCAACATCTGGGTAAGCCTGCTTGATCATACCAAACGTCTCTGTCGCAGATTTACCGAGTTTCACACAGAATTTAATCACGTACCTCTGCTCTAACGAACACTGCATTTTCGGCATGCACTACTCACAGAAACACGTCGCGTGAAAATGCCTGTCCTGACTCTCCAGGTGCTCAAGACAACCAGCCGCTCGTTCGTTAGCTATAAACGCCTTCTACCAATTCTAGTCGGTGCGCGCAAGCTCCGAAGTACAGTCGCGGCGGAAGAAAATCAGTCCTATTACTTTCCGGACAAACCCTGTATGTTTTATAAGTTCTAAATAAGACTGTCACATGCTTATATTCGTCACCTTTTAAGAAAAATTAGACTTGAATTGCTAAAAAAATTTAAGCTTATTTTAATTGATGTTTTGTAATTTTTAAGAAAGACTGTTCTTTGTGTACACAGAGCTAGGTCATTTTATATAAAAATTTAATAAAAAATTATCTTTATGTCAAGTGGCGATTAATGCACAGTTGTAGAACATGATTCGTTTACTTTTGCTTTCAAAGATATATATGTATGTCATAACGTTTAATAACTTTATTTTTTATTTCTTAAGATGCGTTAAAAAGGAATTTTAAAACTATTTATGTGAAATAAAAATGCAAACCTTTGCACCTTGATTCACTGTGTTCATTTTTTTAACTGTTTTGGTGAAATACACTTCAATATGGTAGAATAGCGATCTTGTTCTTAATTATTCATGAAATTTCCTGATATCACTGATTACTTCAATTTCAGTATTTAATAGCACCAGTAAATGGTCTTATTAATTAATAAGAAGATGAATATAAGTGTTAAGAAAAATGTTTCAATTTCGAAAATCCCGCCCGCATGCTGGCTTTGTGAATTTAGTTCTGCCAGGAGGCACACACGGCGCATCGGTCGCTCCATAAGCAGCCATATTGCCAAAATCTGTTTCCACTATTCAACACGCACCTTCACCCCCGTGACCCATACTCGCGTATTACTAGGATCGCTGATAATGTATCCGATATCATAATTTAAAAATTCAAAACGGCTACTGCAAAATATCGGATTTGTTATCAGCGATCCTAAAAACCCTCGTATATGGTTTTGTAATTCAATTAAGGCATTTTTTCTAAAATCAGGAGTGCATGACCGCCATGAGGTTCTATTGCATTATTATTTTTTGCTATAAAACATGTTTTTGGGAACTGCTATGAATGATTTACATATTTCTATAATAATACAACTAGAGGCATCACACTTTTTAAAAGCTCCTAGCCGACGAATAGTGAGACGAGCCTATACTTTAGCAGTCATACATGATTCGCCTGGATGTTTGTAATAATACACGCGTTATTGCAGATTGAAAGCTATTGGATTGAAACTTAGCAGATTATTTAAAAAATAGTTCTTTTTGAAGATTCCATAAGATTGCAATGCTTCGGATTGCAGTGGATGTTGTCCATAAGCCCCAGGTTACAAATGCAAAAAATATCTTAGCCATATATAAAACAATCGGAAAACGACAGACTGTTATAAGTAATAATTTGGTAATTTTGTACGTTTTTAGCGAATTCTTACACATAACAATGTGTAGGTCCCAGATTGTTCCAGACCCGGCTAAGATATATTTCTGAATTTTAACTGACGCTTTGAGAAACGTATCCGTTAAAATACGAAGCATCGAGGGGGCGTACAAAAATATGAACGCTAAAGGTACAGGTTCGTCCCACTCTGCGTGTGGTCGGGTAGAGGTAAATTCAACCCTACGGGTTTAGCCTGATATCCCGATAATCCGTTTCCGAAATCTAAAAAATAATCCTAACTAAGTATTCAAAATACAGAAAAGCTACAATTTTATGTCTAAACCAAATTTGTTAACTATCAACATTTTGAGCTAAGAATAGGTCGCATTTAATTTTTGGATTTTTAACTGATGTTCAGGAGTATTTGGGCTAAGCCTGTGGGTCCAAGCCTAATATGGTGTCAGTTTTTACTCCCTAGGTCATCAAACCAGTAACTGAATTTATTTGAATCCTTGTACACAAAAATGTCCTATCTGCAAAACTAACCATATCTGTAAAGATTTTTTTATTTTAACAGTTGGATAGGATACTGTACATGATGGATGACGACCAGGATAAAGATGCAATTACTTTGAAAACTATGCTGATCAATTTAGAACGTCGGGTTCAAGTAACACAATGCTCTCTCCGTGGAATGTTAACTCCAGAAGGAGACATTTTCGTAGCATTACTACCCATCGATAAAAAGCCTTCTATATTTCAGTTGCGCAGTTGCGTATTAGAAATGGAAAAACTAACAATTATGATTACTAAAAAAAATCCTGCTATTATGATGGAAGTACCGTTAAGTGCGCTTACGGGCGCTGAAGTCGTTCATACACAAGTGTCAAGTACTGCGCCAAGTATAAAGCTGCTCAATGGAATGCTTTCATCATTCTGTTTTACTTTGTTAAATTGTATTATACTTAACTGCTAAAATTATTCATGTTAGTGAATTGTTATATTTAAATGTTCAAACTATATTGCGTGAATAAAGTATTATATTCTGAAACATTTTTTATAAAAACATTATATGTACATCAATGTGTTATACTTATTTCTAAACATACCTTAAACCAGCATAAGTACATTGGATGAAGAACTCTGGAAAGATACGAATAGAAATTAATTTCGAACAAATCCGAATTATTCAGAACCATTCCAAAATCTATTTCCCATTCAATCCGAGATAATAATAATAATATAAATTCTTTTTATAGCTTCTTTACTTTGCGTTTGAAAAAACATTCCTAATTGCAATGTGTATGGGTAAGATTTAATGGATTAGCTGTATTTATCTGACCTCGAACATTTTTAACTTAACCGGATAAGATTCGAATTAATTGTGTGAGTCAGACGGCTCAAAATTTAGATATAGGCGAATATAATCCGGATTGATCCAGTACTTCTAACCGCATAAAAAACGGACAAGTTCTATGTGAATTTAAACACTTATGGATAATAAGGAAGAGCAATGATATTTTTTTGACGTTGATAATATAATTTCTAATAAATATAATTCAATATTATTTTCTCTTCTTCTTATTGATCGATATTCAAGATTTTAGTATTGTGTCACGTCCCGAGCGAAAGGCGAGGGTAGTTTATTTATGGAATAGGCAAGGGAGGCTAAAGGGCTCATTTAGTTAGGGTGGCAAAGCCTGACTATTATTTAATGTGGGATCGTTGTCACTTGTCAATCCTACGGTGATAGCGTGTTATTTAAAACTCAAAACTACGACAATGTTCACAAGTTACAGTTATATTTATTAGAATATAAGAACATAAAATTAGTTTACAGTGGAATAATTACAAAAACTCACGCTACCTTTCAGTCTTGAAAGGGCAAGAGAAGACTTGTTGTGTCGATGATATCCCCGATGATTTATAGAATAGCGACGGAATTCTACCGGGCGTTTTTAGTTGATGCACACGAAATATTCGGAAATCAAGGTATAAGACTACCGAAAGCCGAAGGGACTTTGTTTTACTCCTTACACTTCGTACTAAATCACGATGGACAATAAAAAGCACGCGACGTTAAACAAGGCGGTTCTTCGTTAAGGAATATTTCACGTTTGTCGAATTGATCGCGACTTTTTTCAAGCGATTCGTACAATTGAAGTTTAAGTTTACAGTGTGACTCTCACAAACTAAAGACAACCACCAGGGGTGACTCTGAGGTTTGTATAGGAATAAGCCTCTTGTAAAGTAATGTACTGACAAAGTCTCGTATCTATTTTTGCTCTCGTTGTCTATATTTCTGACATATTCTATAATTTTAATTTTATTGTCCCCTTTTTTAGCTATATTGATTTCTTCATTATTCGTTTGTATTTTCGTTACTCCTCTCTTCCTCTTTTCTAGACAATATCATTATCTGGGTGTGATATATAACACTTTTAATAGGATAACTGACATATTTCTAAATTACCGATGCTTTGAATTAGTCGCTATACTTATGGTAATGCACGGGTAATTAGCTCGCGCTCACTACTTTATCGACCGTTGCATATTTATCATCAGTCGTAGTCATGGATATAGGAAACACGGGACTAGGGCATGCCATTGCAGATCTCATGCAATGAGGGAGGAGGTCCGCCTTCTTTTGATATCTCGCGATAAACATGACAGCGCCCACATGTTAAAATTTTCTTGCACAGTTTGACGGCCAAAAACGCTCGTGCGCATAATCAAGTGGCACATCATAAGATGGTGGCCCTCGCCACTTATGCAATTCTCCCCCTTCCCGTAAACTGAACCCCGCTCATCCAAGTTCGGATAGCATGCGTAGTCCCGTGTTTCCTATGTCCATAGTCGTAGTTTACTACTTGTAGCTTACCATACAAGTGATTACTTACCGCTTTCAAGTTGATGTTTTTATCATTTCAGTTTTATGATGCGGTTTAAATTTTATTTTAAATTTTGAGGATTTAACAGTCTTCCCTCCTTAGAATTTCATCGTCCCAGATGAGTTTTTGTTATAAAATGTCACCTGTTGTGTTTTTATGTAATTTTTAGCTATTATTTTATTTGGTGTTTTTGTTCATCGCGTTTTTTGTTGTTTGTTTAAATTTTGTTGTTGAGCTATAAAATTGTGACCATTTTTCCTATGGTGAATTTTACATAGTTATTGAGGTTTTATTTTCTTTTTGCCAGTTCTACCGGGTTGTTTTGAAGTTGTAGAGTGTTTATGTCTGCGAGCCTTGTTATTCATAAGGTAAGTGTAACTTTATATTTTGCTACATATGTTATCAATCATGCGAGGGTCCAGATACTATCTTGGCATGTCATTTGCAAGATTTTGATGTTGCCATCAAATTTTTGCAGGGTGATATCGGAGCTGGTCGTTAGTCTTTTATTTGAGTATTCAGTTCCTTTTGCATTATAGATATCGACAGCTTAATCTCCTCATCAGCAGAAACCAACTCTTATGAAGATTCTAGCTGCGAACAGTTAAATTACGAGGTGTTTGATCATGATTTCACGGTCATTCATAGTTTATATAGTGGTTTTCGGGGGTACTATTACAAGTTCCTACGCTGGAACCTAAACTCTTTATTTAGTCTAAAAGTGAACCGTTTGAATCGCATGGGTTCTTGGTGAAGGAGACCTAGATGTCAGTGTATGCGAGTGTTATCCTTTGCCTTATTTTTTCCCTTTCCTTTCTTTTAAACTTTATTTTATCAATGCTGCGTTTCCATTTGTCTACAGACGTGTAGGCTATGAGGCGGGTGCTGAAGGTGTAGGTAGCCACGTTCTTGCGAGAGAATTTCTCGAAGACGTGTCCCATGGGATATTGGATGTTCCTCCTAAGAATCATGGAGGACGAGAAGAAGGAGACGGAGGCTGCCTCAACGTCGTTTGGTGGTCACCCAATTCGGAGAAGGGGTCGGCCAAGAAAGAGTTCTTATATTCACCCAAAACTGCAGGATCCCGTCTTTCGCCAAGAGCTGGAGGATGCTCAGAAGAAGTCCCATATTCCCACTCAGAGTATATACGACTTTGTCAGCGAGCAATTTGACCATGGGCAGATGGACCTATTTGATCGGAGATATTGCCATTCGCCAGGTCAATCCTCTCAAAGTTTGGAGTAAGCATTCTTTTCTTTCTTTTCTTTTTATTTACAATGTTTTATCTTCTTCTTCTATCAATTTGAGTTAACTCACTCTGTTTTTCTTCCTTCTGTTTCAGCGTCCCTGGCTCCAGCCATACATTTTGTCCCAGTGGCCGCCACGTTTACATGGACGAGAGGGAGGTTAGTTGCAAGCTCGGAACACTTCTGCATCACAATGAAGATAATCCTTGGTGTCCTGTCCCTTTTTCCTTTCGTTCATCATTTTTGTTTTGCTTGTTAATGTACCTTAATAATTGTATTCCTTTTTTTTTTTTGTTGCAGCTCCAAAAAAAATGAAGTGGTGTGGATCGACGAGGAG
>NC_046666.1:111914593-111933189 GCF_010883055.1 Belonocnema kinseyi | reverse complement strand
TTTATGATTTAGTATTATTATCTCTCTTTTCAATAAACACATATTTAAAGTAAATAATTGTTTCAAAATTAGAACATCAGAGTTTCTTTTCTTTTTCTATAAGTTTTCTTTCCTTTTTGCTGGTGTTTTTGTTTGATGTATTTTATGTCTTGATTTATTTTCCCATCAATATTTTGTAATTATTTATGAGAAGCTGATTGTGTGAGCAAGTGGCTTCCTACATTAATCTGTTATTTCGTATATGTTTATACATATTTTGCTTTTAAACTGTGGCATCAAACTGGTTAAAATACTTCGTTTTTTCTGGAATATAGGAGGACTGGGTTTATCGGTTTCATCAAAGTTATCTTCCGAGTCAGTGCTCGAGTCTCGGTGGTTGGGCTTTGGTTATCTCCTTTCCTCTTCTGCCCTACGCCAAAGTAAACGCCTACCTAGAGTGCTTTCATTTAAACTACTGGAAGTTTTGGAAACAGGGCCTGTAGTTTGACTGATATCTTTAGATTTCGTGATCATTGGCTTGCGGGTTTAATAATGGGTTTAGCGGGTTGTGCATTTCCTTGTTTGGTTTGACGTTTCTGTATTGGCAGTATCCTGGCAGAATTATTTTCATATTTTTTCCTACTTTCGTCTGATGAACTGCTTGAAATGGGATTTCTGGAAAGAGCGTCGGAATTTGTGTTTAACTTTCCGGGCTTATATTTCAAAGAATATTCATAGGCTCTCAATTTTAATCGCCAGGGTCTGGTTTTACCCCGTCACTGCTCATTATATGACCAAGATATGTAATTTCTTAACGAAGCAATTGTTTTTTCTGGTTAAATTAAAGTATTTGCCTCTTTTAATCTGTTTAAAAGGCGCCTTACCTTTTTCTATGTTCCTGCAGGGTTTCTGCGTAGATCACTATATCGTCAAGATAGATAAACAGATCCACTCCTTGCAGTCCTAAAAGTACTTGGTCCATTAAACGTTGGAACGTTGTAAGAGAGCTTTTTTTGCCCATTGGCATTCTAATGTATTCATAGTGGCCGTTTAGAAATTAAAATGCAGTTTTTCGTCTATCGGTTGGATTTAACTCACTTTTATGGAATCCGATAGCTAGATCAACAACTGTAAAGTATCGTGCCTTTCCTAAATGATCTAATATTTCGGTAATGTTTGGAAGTTGGTAAGCGTCGCCAAGTTTTTTAAATTTAATAACCGGAAATCTATTACTATCCTATACTTTCTTTATCCTATGGGTTCCATCTTTTTGGGGATTATTAACATAGAAGAGCTATAAGGTGACTTCGGATGACCAATGGTACCTTCTGTAAGCATTCTGTCTATAACAATTTTTGCTTCTTCTTTTCGAGTAGGCGAAAATCGATAAGGTCGAACGTGAATTGGCACGTCGTCAGTAGTGTGTATCTTATGGTGCAATAATTGCGTTGGAGTTAAAGGCTCTCCAGTCAGATGAAAAACATCGGGAAATTCTTGACTTATTTGTTTCACGTGTTCTTTTTCTTCTTTATTTAGATGATGTAGTTCTAGGGTTTCTAGAATGGCTTCTTCTCTATTTTCTGGGGGTGTGTAGTCTTCGATGGAAGAGTATTCATCTAATTCATTACCTGGTAAATTATGATATTCAAAGGGAATGAGTTCTTGTTTGGTCTATTTTTATTTCGAGGTCCTCGTCCGTTTTATTAATTGCGTATACATGACAATTCCCGTTTGAATTCGACACTACGGCTTCTCCTATTATTAATCCTTTCAAGGTTGTGACTAATGGTAGATAACCTTCCCTCAGGTCACTATTTATTACTCGCACTGGAATTAACTTTTAGTTCTGACTTTTATATTAATTTTTCCTAGGCCTGTACCTTTATAGTCAAGTATTTGATCTTGTTAGATCTTAGATTCTTTATCGATAAATGAAATGGATCTAGTGGGGTTTGAATAATTCACAATTATGTCATGCCAAAACAAAATTCCGACCTTTTCTTAACGAATATATTCTCGGCTTAAAATTCCATCTGTAGTAATAGGAAAATCTGGTGAAACTACGTGAAAAACTACCATGGCATTTTCTATGGTTAATTTTATCGTGCCAATAGTGGAGATTTTTATGTGTGTAATTCCTGTTATTTCAATAGATTCAATTTCTGTTAATAATGAATCATCGTTTAAAGAGTACAATTTAATTATGTTAATGTTCGCTCCGGTGTCGACTAAGAATGAGGCTTTCTTTTCCAAAAATTCTGACGATGAAAGCTCTACGACTGGAGATTCTCGACTGAGCTTCCTGTGTCAAATTTTACGCGTTTCTTTAGGTTTCTTACGCTCGCCTGACGCTCTTGTTTCTCTTGTTTTCGAAATTGTTATTAGAGAACTTATATAATAAAGCCATGTAAGAAGAAGTTCAAAAGAATCGGGGAGCACTTGCCATGAATATGTTGCGCAAGAACGGAGAACTTCGATAAAGGAATACGATGCAATTTCGTAGGTCAAGTCGGGTTTTAGGAGAGGCTAAGGTTGCTTGTATGACCTTTTTACGCCGCATTCCATAATTAAAATTCATTTTAATCCTCCAAGAAGGAAGTTGATAAGGACGTGAGAAGGTAAGACGTCGAGACAAAAAATGTGTCTTTGCGCATTATTAAATATGTTGTAAAGACAAAATTCTATGTTGGAATATCACTATTAAACCAATTTGAAGTCATTTTAGTGAAAGTAAAATGTAATAAATGTAATGTAATATTATTGACAAAACTGATAAATACAATATTTTAAAATCAAATATCCCGCCCGCGCGGCCGCTTGCGTTTTAGTTTCCCCATTTCTTACATAAGTGCATGTGGCGTTCCATAAGCTGCCAGATAGGTAATATTTGTTTTCAATTTTTATCACGCGGCTTCGCCCCCGTGACTAAATCTAAAGAAAATCTTATACGCCGTTTGTGCATTCGTTATGACGAGTGACACTCTGCAGGTGACTGAAACCAACGACTCTATTAAAAAATATTACATACGGCGGGCAGCAGTTACGAGTTCGTTCAAAAAGACATATATACCTACAAATGGATAGAGAATTAATTGAAAAGCTGATTTTTTAACTCCCAGAAAACTGAAAACTATGCGAGAGGTGGTCAGTAATATTGGCTTTGTTATAACATGTAAAAATACCTAATGTGGGCTTCCAAGTGATAACCGTAACTTGCATGAGCGTTTCCTATATATAATATGTATGGATTGTGACTTTCTTCACCCTCCAAACGGTCAACATATCCAGCCTCGGCATCAGAGAACATGTATTTAATTATGTCTGACTATATTTCCGACATGATAGTCCCCCCTCAGTAAAGGAGATGATGTTCATTTCCTAATACTCTTATTCATGAGCACTTGTAAAAAAGTCCACACTCCTCCAGCAACCCTACGTTCAGTGCAATGTATTGGTTAATTATGATCGAGAAGCATCGTTATGCCTATGCGCGTAATGTGGCGAAGTAAGCATCATACATAAATAAATGATATGCTCAATTGTCTTATTAAGATTTCCTCAGATGTGGCACTTGCCCTTAACCGCCTCATTACCGGAATGAATTCATGTCTGCTCTACTGATGTACAAATGAATAGGGATGTTCGTCATGTTTTTAAAGTATCCTTGAAGCTGAGTAACCTTAGACAGAAACATTCGGCGAACATCAAAAACACCTCTGCCCCAAGCTTTCATGGCAGTATTATTCTCTCTTCGTCCGTCGAGAATAACCTAAAAGAAATATGTTAAGAGTGGGATAGAAAAAGTTTTAGTTGCCTTGGCGATGATTGTAATATTGAGACCAATATTTAGGAGATAGAAACGCGGCGGCTCATAAAGGAAGACTTCAGTACCTCTTTTATTTGAGACTGGAATGGTCCCCTTGCCTGTAATATAATAAACAACCTATAGGATTTGCCATCCACCATTGAGAGAATGAGACGCGGATCGTCCACTGCTATAGGGGTGATCGTTTCATCATGAGATGGATGCAACTTCTTACATTTTTCTTGGCCCATTTTTATTTAAATTAACGACTGTTCTTTCATGAGGACGCTGTTTTTCTCATAACGTTTATAGACGGCATCAGATATAATGGTCTGGAGAGTATTAAGCGGAAAGCAGTTTTAATCTGTTTTAGTAAGAACTATGCTTCTTTTTCAATTATTTGCCATCTGCTATTACATCTTGACACCTTTATCCACTTAAAAACCGAATACGCTCAAATTCTTTACAATACCCGACCTGTGAACCCGTCGCTCTTTAATTCGAGCCTCAAAGTGGTATATATAAGACAATCCATTAGAATCCAACGTTAGTTTTTGCTAACGAAAAAGGATTGTTCATTTTATCATTTAGCGTAATTAATATTTATCATAAACGAAATTATATATACTACTCTAGACACAACCATTATATTTCTAACGCTTTTATTTTAAGCCACGAAACTCCACTGCTAAACTAACGCATAGCATATGTGAAAAAAATGGAGAAAGAATCTGTCGAGAAAGAACAGTCAACGTAATCAAATAAAAATTAATAGAAAATAATACTTGGTTATAATACTTAGTATTTCGATAATATGATTGATTCTTTAAATAAATTTAATTAACTACTGCAATGTTTTACTATTTGACGTAGTATTAGCTTTCCTCTTTTAACATAATCAAGTAGATAAATAAACGTTTATGTTTCGGCCTTCTGGCCTTTAGAAAATTGATTTGTTAACCCCTATATTTTTTTAATGAATTTACCTAAAACGAAATCTTGAAAACTAACAGGTATCCATACCCTATCTCTAAGAACGCTCGTTATAATCGCCTTGCCGTCCTCACTTCGCCCCACACGCATTACCCTACTTTCCCGCTTTGCCTCGCATTGATAAGCTCAGCCTCCGTGGCTATCTACTATCTACTAACACCTCCCTTCTCTTCTTATTCATCTTACACAAAACTACTTTTTCAATTATCACCTCTTTCATGCATTAATACCTCCATGCTTATTGCACTACTTTTCACCTACTCGCACTCCTACAACTAACGCTTCACTTTTGTATTCCCCTTCTCGCATAATTCACACACCCTTTTCTCCCTAGTAAGCCAGAACCTTTTAAATTCTCCATTTACCCAAGCCTCATTCTTGTTATAAACTACTCACTTACTTCCTCTCCTTCTCACTCAAATATTGCGATTTATACCCTTGAGCAATCCACGAGAAGTTCTTGTTATACCTTGATTCTCCTATTCTCTCCACTCCTGTTGCCTTCTCTCTCTCTGTACCGTTTTTCTCAACCATCTTATATACCTTCATGCCTTTCCCGTGCATCATTAGCGACGCGATCAATTTTATTCTGCTCCCAAAATCATCTGCCAACAACTTCTTGCCAGACTTGCATCATTACCAAATTTGCCCTTCTGACTTTCTCTTTAATATGACTATCCAATTGCCTATTCCTCCAACACAGGAAGGTTATGTACAAAAACTCTTTGACCTCCTGAACATCCTTTTCCTTTCTGTCACCTTCTCTTTCGTCTCCTTATATACCTCCATTACCTTCTTAATCAGGCCTCTTTACACATTCTTTTCCGCCATCGCCTCCCGCAAACCTCATCCTGTCTACGGAAGAATACTCTCGATAGTGCCACTATAAGCAGTTAAGCCTATTTGCATCTCCGGCAACATTCATTTCCCTCCAACAACACCGTCCCTTCGTTAATTCATTAACGTAATCTATCTATAATTTTCCTTTCTATCCCTATCCCCTTTTTTATACAGTGTAACTATTAAACCCTCTCTCCACCCTCCTGTGAATAGCTCTACCCATTGTACTTTCTTTATGACCCCTTTTAGCCTCTCCCTAACTTCTTGTGTACTCGACAGCCACGGTTCCTTCTCTACCCGTCCATCCCTAATGTTTTTGATCTTCTAAACTTCCTCATCTATTTGTCTACCTCCTACTCATTCAACTCCTCCATATGTGCCTCCCTTATTCTACTACTCCCATCATTTCTCCTCCGTTAATATCAGCGGTGAAAAAATTCTTTAAAACACTCCCTCTATTTTTTACTCTTCACCTTCTCGCTTATCCACACTCTACACTTTCTAAATATATGTATTATCTTCCACACATCCCGCTCTTTCTTAACGCTTTCTAACTTCTCTTACAGATCTTTCTCGTTTTCCTATTTCTTCTTCTCACACATCAATCTCTATCCCTTTCTTCTTCTTTCTGAACACCTTCTTCTGCACACACCTTTTTACTTTCTCTTTCAGATCCTCCCATATATCTTCCACCGATTTATTTTTAAAGCGTACCTTCTATAACTGTGTCTGATACTTCTGTATCACTTTCTCGTCAAGCTCACCCTCATCCCCACATATACTGCTTCTCCACTTTACATTGGGCTGCACTTTCCCCTTATCCACAACCCTAATAGCTTATGGTCTGATTCTGCTCTCTCTTCCACTACAGCATTCTCCATCTGCTCCCACAATCGCATAATATTAACTACATAATCTATCACCGATACCCCTACCTTACGTATGTATGTGTACCCTTCCTCTTCGTCTTCTGTTACAATCCCATTTTTCACCGCACAGCGTCTATCCTCTATCTAGTGGTTTAGATTCTCCCGTCTTTGTTTATTATCTTATAATTCGATTTCCTTTTGAAGCCCACACACTTCCATGTGAAGATAGTCTTTCACTATTTTCTTAATCCTTTCCATCTTATCCTTACTGTACATTATCACAAACTTACACGTTACCTTTCCTATCTCAACTGCCCCCTTTTGCACGCTCTACCTTTTTTTCTCTCCACGAACTTGTTTCTCTAATCCTGCACTTTCCAACTATAACCTCTTCACAGATTTGGCTCGATCTATCCCATTCCTTCCTCTGTACGAGTACCTCTACCTGTCCGACGAGATCAAATCCCTGGATCTACCTCCAGAAATCCTCATTTATCTTCTTTACCTTTTCTACATTACAGTACAGTACCTGCACTACACCTCCACCTTGCTTTACCCTGAACCACTACTTCCTACGAAACAAATTCTCCACTTTCTTCAACACCCTTTACTCTTCGTCCCATGCCGAAGAGGAATGAAAGTTGTCCTGACACTTATTCGATGAGATCAATAGTTTTTGCAATAAAAGCGTTAATACGTAAAATAATGGACAAAAATTAGTATCCTTTCTGTGCTGAGTAATATTATTTGATTTGAAGAAAGTTTTTTTATAATCGAAAATCTGACTTGAAACAAACCATTCTCAGAATAGACGCTATCTCTCTAAAGTTAATAATTTCAAAGATAGGATCATTTTAATTTACGAACAAAACTGCCTTTAAATAAATAGTCCTGTTTCTCGACAGTGATTTGTTTTATTACAAAATGTTTAATACAGAACTGTTCTTTACTTCATAATAAATATATTTTCGTATAAAGTCGATGAAAAATTAATTATTTTGATATAATTAGGAATCGTTGTTTAAACAATCTTTTTAAATTGACACAGCCTTACGGGAAAAATATATAAAGGAGCCAAAAAGTTGCATAGTGCTTCTTGTAATCTCTCTGAAACCAGTGATATCATTTGTAATCGAAATCTATTAATATTCGCACCTGTAGAGGTAATTAAAATATTTGAAATATGATGTGTACTTATTCAGGGGCTGACTTTTTACAAACATGTAAGTCTACGCCTTTGCGTTTTGTACCTTCGGTGCACATGCTCTCGCTACGTGCCCGTGCCAGCCCACCAGGAAGTAGCTAGCCTATTGTACCTAATGACAGGCCACCTCCAAAAAAAAATTATCATTGATAATTTTACAGGGACTATAACAGAACTATTAATTAAAAGGAATTTTTCGTTCGTAAATTAAAACCTTTTTATCTTTGAAATTATTAACTTTAGAGGGATAGCGTCTGTTATGATAATGGTTTGTTTCAATTCAGATATTCGATTATAAAAAAACTTTCTTCAAATCAAATATTATTACTCAGCACAGAAAGGATACTAATTTTTCTCCATTATTTGACATTCTGATAAGAAACTGGAGTATCGCAATTATAATTTTGATTTCTTTGATAAACAACGAAGTATTTTATTCAAAACGATCTTAGCTCTCTCCAAGGATGCATCTATTTTTATGGGAGGGCCGTTTTTGAAAGGTAAGCGTATCATGTAACGCCCGTATTTTGTTCGTTGGTAATTCGTAACTGAAACTGGCCCAGATAATATCCTACCAAAAACGGTACTTTGTGCAGTAAGAGAACCCAATATACCCTGTTGGAGGCCAGGAAGTAAACATGAGCAATATTTATCGACTCCTGAAATCAAATCAACTTGATGGGAGCTAAAGAGATTTTAGTCTGCTAACCCTAACTCTTTTAATTGATCTTCATTCCTCAAATTAGGTTTCACAGGAGGAGCATATGATGTAAGGTGTAATAATACTAAAGCTTGGATGTGGAATTTAGGACAGTTCTTTTCTGTAGGAATTAAATTAAATTCTGCTAACTTTCTTGAAGAACCAATATTAACTCCTCCAACTACATATACTACTGCTTTAACCTTTTTGTAGATTGGACTTAATATTTTCATTGCTCTCTCGGTAATAAAACAACATTCAGATCCTTGGTCCAGCAAAACTCTAAATCTGTGACTTCTTCCATTTTCAGCTTGGAAGGAAATAACAGCCGTAGCGAGTAAGGTTGGGCGCGATAAATTTAGATGATTATTCAGAAAATGAAATGAAACTTTATCGTCTGCTTTTTTAAGCGCTACATGATTCACCCCCACCTTCACGGTGAAATTGCCGGGATCATTTTATTGTGGCGCGAGAGAACCTGAAACTGCCAATTGACAAGTAACCGATGCAGAGTTACTTGGTTGTAAGGTGGGATTTGAATTATAATCATCGGAATGCAACAGGGAATTATGTTTCCTACCGCACTTGTAACATGAATTTACTAATACAATTATGAGGTTGATGTCCGGGCTTGAGGCAATTATAACAACAATGATTATTTGTAGCAACTTCCCTACGCCTGTCCACAGACAGAGCTTTCAATTGGTTGTATTTAAATAAAGAGTGATTATCCTTACAAAGGAGATACTTTGAGTTAGAAGTTGCAATGTGGCTCCTAACTCCCGATTGTTTTGAAGGCCTACTCTTTTCTTGGGAATTTGCACCAGGTTTTGAAGCTTTAGTAGCCTCCAAAATACGTATGCGAGTATCCAAAAATGAGTCAAGTTGTTGAAAAGTAGGATAATCAGTGCTAGACCCGATATGCATCTCCCATTCCTTGAGAGTACCAATATCAAACTTTTTAACCATTACAAAAACTAGTTAATCACTCCTATGTTCTATTAAGCGTTTAAGATTTTTGGGAGCCACAAATAGCTCATTTGTTTTATTGCGTGAGTTTTTTAAGTCTTCCGGAATATTATTCGACACATTAGGAAGATTGATAAAGGTTTGTAAATGAGTTGAGATTAAATCTCTCTTGTTGTCAAATATGGTCTTTAGCGACTCCCAAGTGGAGATAAAATTAGCATCAGTTTTCGAAACATCTCTTTAAAAAACTTCAGCTTCGCCCCTTAAGGACAATTGCAAAAAGTTTAATCTTGTGACATTTGACAACGAATCGTTTTGAATTATTAAAGCATTACAAAAATCGCGAAAATTCTCCCAATCCTTATAGTCTCCTAAAAACTCTGGTAAAGTGATCTGAGGAAGTTTAATATGCAAGAAAGCATGACGAATAATTTGAGACTGATTTAAACTTTCATTAGCCTTAGTCTCAGGAGTAAACAAAACCAATTGATTATGTAAAAAACCTCGCACATTAAGATAAGCATCTTTAATAGCGAGATACTTAGACTTTGTGAAATATTCCAATTTCTCAAGCCCAGGCGACGTAGTTCCAGCTTTAATTTCCAGATGCAGGGTTTCACAACTCTTCCAACGTTGGTCAATAAGTTCTATCGTTGATTTGACAGTAGCCACTGTTAGATTGGAGTGTGCGAGAGAATAATTATTAATAAAATGTCAATCAATCATCACTGAAATACTACGGTCTGAATTATTATTTTTTTTTTTTTTGCCAAAACGAACCTCTCTCATTATGGGTAAATTAAAGTTGTCATCTTACCACTGGAGAAGGTTAGAAATCGATGAAGTATAAAATTAAATATGTTGACAATCATTCAAATATCAGCGATCAAATCTGTTATTTCTTCCTTCAGGTGAAGAATAATGAAAGACCGATCCAGTGAAGAATGACAAAATGAAAGAGTACAGTACAGACTGTTTGGAGAAGGACGGCTGCCTCACAGTACGTGCGAAGATGTTGTCACCAGCTTATATCCTTGCTATGTGACCTCAAGCCGTCATATTTTCCACCTAGTTCCTGTACTTTCACTTAATAAAATTTCTCACTTTGGTCTTTTCTGTATTAATTTTACACTTTGGAATGTTTTTTCATGATCTTCTATCCGGCTCAAAGGACCATTTTGTTTAATGTTTGTGTTTATAATATTTAATTTTGCCAGATCAGGCATAGACAGAGAAGAATCGACGGAAATAATGAATAGTTTAAGTTTTATTTTAAGTATAGAATACTAGTTAATCACTTTACTGATTCGAAAAGATCGGACAACTTCATTTAAATAATAAGGAAATATATAAATAAAAAATAAAACACTTGCATGATTAGAATCCTAACTATATTTATTATTTAATAACGGTACGGTTTGCAACTGCAGTTTCTCAATGATCGAGCATTGGTATCTTCTGAGTTCTTATTTCTCCATAGTAACACTTTAAGTATCTTGCGGTATCTTTCTTATCAACAATAGAAAAGATATTATGGATAGGTTTGAACTTAAAGAAGATCGGCAGTGCGCTCGTATATGAGTGGTGACGTTATTCTGTGTCATGCAGGATAAGGTAGGTTACGCCTGGTTTTACGTGTGGTAGTTACATTCAAATTTCTAATTTTGGGATGTAACAGTCCTCCCTTCTCAAAATCGTCAGCGTCTTTGCTGACTTAATTCACTCTATAATCTTGATTATTCCTGTTTTCACGGTTAACATTTGTTTCACAAAAAAAAAATTTCTTTTTTTAGTGTCATCAAAAAGGTCTATGCTGTTATCCGGCCATCTGCATTAGTTCGCTGTTCATTGTTCTCTGATTCTTTGTGCGCCATGTGAAATCAAAGTTCCGTTTGCAGCTCTGACTCGTCCCATACGGTATTTTACGAAGTTTATTGCCGAGGTAACAATATTGCAATGGACTAGAGTGAGAATAATGCAACATCGGTTTCTTGTGGTGAGTAAGATTCATACTTCATCTTTCTATTAGTATTTGTAGCCAGTTTTGACTTATCCCCGCTTGACTAAAACGTAACAGTGTCGGAAACGTCTGCTTTAGTTGTTTCGAGTACTGGTTTGGTTTTTGACGTTACTGCTAGCATTTTGAGATTGGAAAGCTGGTCTTTGCGGTTGGGTCACCTTGAAGATTTATTGGAAACATTTTGTATTCACATTTGGGATTCACATGGGAATAAACTTCTCGGAATATTTATTTGGTTGTGTCAGATCATTTTGGATGTTAAAATTTCGCAGCGTGACTTTTCCGTGATTCATTGTTTAGACTTTCGACGAAAGGACTTCCTTTTTTCTCTTATCACTTATGGAGTTATATTTCTAATATGTAAAATTTTCTTGTTTCGTTTTCTTATATAATTGCTTGTGTCTTATTTTATTTGTATGGTTGTTGCAGAAATTCCACTGGAACCAGGGCCTCTTCGTTTATCCGCTATGAGTTATGGCAGAAGACTTCTGAATTTAAGCATAGCGCTGGGATTTTATTCTTCCCTGTGCCAAGTGCTTAAATTAAAAAACCCCTCCATGTGTTCTACTTCCGCAGGTGGTACTCGGCTAGGAGGCAAGGTCAACAAGAGGAAACGTGGTCGATCAATGAGAAACAGCTTTATCTTGCAGCCTGCTGCGGTGCCTATTGAACTTGAGGAGGCACGGTGTGGATTATGTCAGCGATTGGACAAGATATATGATCAGCTTCACTTCTGTCTTATTTTCTTCTGCTAATTACGTTAAAAAGAGATATTTGGGGTTCCAATCGTTTAAAAAACTACGAATTTCACCAATGTTTCATGTGAACATTGCGTGTGGAAAGTGAACTGCAATGGTCACCAAACCTCGTCAAAATCCGTAGTTTTGTACACGATCGGAACCCGAAGTATCTCTCTTTATTCTATATTTTCATTGTTTTCCAGTAGTAAAGGTACGCGGTACTGTTTTTGATTCTGTGGGAGATAACAACTCTACGGTTGGATTTAATAAACAAAACCTACATAGGCACGTTCCCTAAAGCTAGCTAACTACATACAAGCGTGTGTTTACCCACTCTTAGCTGTGCTGGGCTTAAATTCACTATTATTCATATTCGGTTATGAAGAGGCATAATTTTAGAAAATTAAAAAACAAGGTACCCTTGTTTCTCCTCCCTTCTTAGAATTTTTTATCGTCGTCGGTGAATGGAGAGCAAGGTAAAACAGGATGATTTTATGCTATTCTGAAATAAGTTTTTGGGATGTGCGTCTGTGACACTGCTGCAGCTGTTACCAGCTATCGTGTGAATTGTCTTTTTGCCCTGATACTGTTGTTCTTCGAATTATAATAATTGATTCTCAATTTCTTCTAATAATGTTCCATGTTAATATTCTTCCCACATTTTTGCTGGATGTATTTGTATTTATTTTTCTGCCGTAGATATATACTTTACGAATTTTAGTATTACCTATGATATATTTGTTATATTTAGTGAAATATCTGGTCTGCATATATATTCTTCTTTGTTCATTTTTTAGTTATTTCTGTTAAAATAATATATTTTACACTCACAATACACCTATTTCCTAATTGAAACATGCCAGAATTCGTAAGGCATTCTCTATTGGCCTTCTTTTTAGGAAAATTGGTACTGATAAGCTCGGGTGTTTTCTGGAGTAATGCTATGCTTACTGAATAGCGTTATACGTATGTATGGTTCGTGTTGCTTCGCAAATAGTGTTATATATGGTTGTTACGCAAGAATGCAGGTATTCTTGATCTAACAGAAAGAGTTTTCTGTCATCAAGTGATACAGCTATATATGATTGTTTGGGTGGTTAATATGCTGTTTTGGTCGTGTTTCCAATCAATCGTTGATGTACTGGATGCAGGTGCATTTTATATAATTAATAGGATTTTCTTTCAATGAGAGGAATTTCTACAGTTATCATTAGTTTGTTTGAATAGCATCATGTGGCGACTTTACCTATTTTGTGGAAATCTTTGGCTTTTATATTTTTACTTGGTATTGGGAATTCATATTCCCCTATTTTTTGTTCATTTGTTATAATCTCTTGTAATTGGTTATTAATTATTAGGGCTAAATAAATTCTTTTTTCTTTAATGTTTTCTATGATTTTTGTGAAGTGAGATAGCATATCGAAAAAATGACCAAGTTTTGCTTCCATGTGAGCTATTCATTGTCTTATATAGCTGAGATATAGCAAATCATTTATTTCCTTTTTTTAAATTTTGATATCGTTATTTGTTCTTTCTAATAGGAATTGCATTTTCTTTACATAACTGGTTCTTGCATGCAATTCTTTATATATCTCATCAATCTCCGCCTTAAATAAAAGCATTTGTTTGCCTCAGATTCAGCTCAAATTATTTTGTCTGTTGAAAAGCTGGTTGATCTTATCAGCAACCTAACATAGGTAATCGACTTTTTCATATTGTTTTAGGCAAATATTTATTCTCAGTCTTATGGTGCTAAATTTTGGAGAATAATTATTCAAATTTTTATATTCGGTTTCTACTTCATGAATTTCAATGAAAAGACTGTCGAGTTATACTACTTCTCTGCAGTCTCTACAGTTCGGATCAGTCGAACACGTTGGGTACTATATTAGACAGGAATATGCTACCACCATTTTGGTTCCTGGACAATTCGCAGGAAACAGTGCGATCAGCATGTCGTATAGTTTAATTAAAATTAAGTTTAGAATATAAAAAAATGGTCTGCTGCAGTGCTCCGTTTCATAAAAAAAGAAGCGATGATGGATTTAAACTTTACCGTTTTCCACGAGGATGAAGAGAAAATCTGTCAAAGTGGATCATATATTGTAGAAGAGACAAATGAAAACAGAGTTCAAATTCAAAATTATGCGAAGTAATTACTCATATTTATAACTATATCAATATAATTCAAACATAGGGGGTCTGAAGTTTATGTTCATATGTAATTAACTTGTCTATGAGCATTTTTATATATATTAAAGCGAAATAAGATCCAGAAAAAAGTACGGTTAGGAACCAGTTTTTCGACAGAGCGAGGCACTTTTGTAAACTATTTGTAAACCGAGTGTAATTTCGTTTACAAGCATAATTTTTGCAAGAACTATTTTTTGGCAAATGTATGGGTTAAAAATCATATAGTCTAATTTAAATATTTCATGAATTATGTCACATGTAATTTTATTTATAATTTATATTTTGATAACTATGCTTTAGTATAATTCAAAAATAAATAATCGATATCATGTAAATGTATTTATATAATTCGATATCAAGTTAGCGATTTTGAATTTTCGGGGAAACAAAATGGCAGCTTGCATATTCCCATCTGATATAGTAGCTAACTTTTCTAGGCAGTGTCGCTGTTTTCAGTACAATCGTACTCAAAAAGTAGCTTAAGACGATCTCAGGGTACCGCAGCCTGCCCGATCCCTCGACGACCCTTTTCTATTGTTCAGCGCTGGACTCGGTCTCGAAGCTGGACGGCTCTCAACCGGCGGCTTCTGCATAATCCTACAGGGGACGTTAAAATGGAATATTGTATATGAACTCTGCTCATTAAATTCTATAGATCTTGACTCTCCGAAATTTTGTCTTCTCTATTTTTTATTAATAATTTTTTCACACAAAGTATGGAAGAACTAAAATTTGGTACATAACAAATTTTTTCGTTTTCATAACTGATCAGGTAAACTTTATATTGTCTTAAATGAATATTTAGGGACTCATGGAATACAAATAATTGGTTAATTATTCCATTTATTTATTATAAACAAAAAAATGAACAAATTAGCAAATAGTCTTAGTATCGGTAAACAAATTATTGTAGAAAAGACATTTAATTACAAAACTAATTGAAATTTTGTTTATAAAAATTTGAATTGTTATATTTTATCAAATATTATTAAATATTAATTATTTTAAGGAAAAACTGAAGCCATTGTGGCGATTAAAGGAAATTATAATTTAAAATAATCTCAAATTTTGTAAATTTTACGACAAGAATTGTTTATAACATTGGTGCTGCGGAAAATTCCTTAATACTAGACAGTTTTGACAACAAATTTATTAAAATTTTGGTTATAAAAAATTGATTTTTACTTTTAAAAAAGTAATTTTCAACCAAATAAATGAATTTTCAACAAAGACAAAAATAGCATTTTTTACCAAAGAAGACAAATTATAAAAAAAATACTGAACAATAGAAAGGGGTCGCCAAGGGATCAAGGAGGCTGCAGTACCCACAGATCGTCTTAAGCCAAAAAAGTATATTTCGTGAAATTTGAGTACGCATGTACCACAATTAGAATTCCAGTACATTTTACATTGTACTCTTTTTTCAAGTACATTTGCGTACAAGTGCTTAATTTGTGTTTTCAAGACTTCATTTTTGAATACGTTTGGAAGTAGCCCGTTGGGCACTACGCCTCATGTACCACTGCGATTGCCCGATGCCTTTAAGACCTTTCCACAGTGATGACAAATAAAAAGTGTGCACCGTGATTTTATTAACGAGAGTAGAAAAGAGGAAGAAAACTGCTGTCTCCTTCACTCTTATGATTCAAGACTTCGGAGTTGCGCAGTTGGACTCGGGGATCGTTTTTAGAATCGAAAGTCGAAAATCGAATTGTCCTCTTTTTTTTTAACTTGTGGAGATAGAAAGAGAAGTCCATTATACTTCGAAACGGCCCTGGGGTCCCACTGCAGTACCCGTTGCGTAACCGATTTCGTATCTCGAATAGTACGATTAAGTACCGGTATCATTTTACTATTCATACGAGTATGGCTCACAGGCAGATTAGATATGAGCGATTGCCCGGTATTGGGTTACATATTTTGTCGGCTTGTGTTATTTATATTATTTAAAATAACTAAATGTTTGAATAGTAAATTAATAATAAAAATAAGGCTATTTTAATTTTAATAATTTGAATTTCGCGCATAAGTTTGATGGTATACGGCGCCCCCACAACGATTCCATCGAAAGTACAGTTTCAGAGTATTGAGCACAAGTCAGAATACAAACGCAATTTTAATTTGGGCAACACTGCTTCTATGGGTGCTTTTGGGAACTTTAAATCATTTATCGCGCGCTTGGTACGAATGAAAACTTGATATATCTGACCAATTGCTGATTAAGTTTAAAGTAGGCATCTTTTCATCTGCAAAATAAGAATTTATTTTACTATTTTGTTCATGGTAAAAGCGTTCAATTTTCTGCCACAGAGTTGTTAAGATCTGTAGTGTGCATTAATCAAATTTCCCGCTTTTTTAAATCTATATTAATTCCCTGATCAAGTTGTTTGAATAGGACCCATAAGTTTACAAATTTCCATAAGAAAGAAAAGAGCTACGAGCACACGTAATTCTTACGAATATTAACTCAAACGGTGTAAATTTAGTTGCTTCATGATTTGATGTATCGCAAGAAAACATGGTGAAGGGTAAGGTCCCGGAAGCTGGAATTACAACATTGTCATATTGATATGGGCACTATGCCATAATTTAGTGCTTATTTAGTGCTAATTTATGCTGCAGGAAAAAAATTTTGTGCTTGGTAATTTTGGCCAAAAACATGTAGTAATGCTAGCTTCAGCTGAAGCCACAACTCCGGTATGCGAAACTCGGAAACTATTAGTGGTATCAAGATCTTCTTTGCGTAGGAATTTAGTGCTAATTAAGTGCTAATATATTCTAAAAAAACTAAATTTTGTGCCCGGTAATTTTGATCAAAAACATGTAGTAATGCTAGCTTCAAGTGACTCTGGTATGTGAAACTCGGAAACTATTAGTGGTATTAAATTCTCCTTTGCGCAGAAATTTCGTGCTAATTAAGTGCTCTGGATTTGTGCTATTTAAAAAATCCGGGCATTTTTTTTTACCAAAAACATGTGATAATGCTGTCTCCAGGTGACTAGTGTTGTGAAACTCGGAAACTATGAGTGGTATCAAGATCTGCTTTGCGCAGGAATTTAGTGCTAATTAAGTACTCTGGATTTATGCCTTGAAAAAAATTCGGGCACTTTTTTCTTACCAAAAACGTGTAGTAGTGCTGGCTTCAGGTGACTCTGTTATGCGAAACTCGGAAACTATTAGTGGTATCAAATTGTCCTTTGCGCAGAAATTTAGTGCTAATTAAGTGCTCTGGATTTGTGCTATTCAAAAAATCCGGACACTGTTAGTTTTACCAAAAACATGTGGTAATCCTGGCTTCAGGAGACTAGTGTTATGAAACTCGGAAAATATTGGTGGTATCAAGATCTGCTTTGCGTAGGAATTTAGTGCTAATTAACTGCTAATATATTCTGTAAAAACTAAATTTTGTGCCCGATAATTTTGATCAAAACATCTAGTAATGCTAGCTTCAAGTGACTCTGGTATGCGAAACTCGGAAACTATTAGTGGTATCAAGGTCAGCTTTGCGCAGGAATTTAGTGCTAATTAAGTGCTCTGGATTTGAGCTATGCAAAAAATCCGGGCACTTTTCTTACCAAAAACATGTAGTAATGCTGGCTTCAGGTGACGCTGGTATTATGAAACTCGAAAACTATTAGTGATATCAAGATCTGCTTTCCGTAGGAATTTAGTGCTAATTAAGTGCTAATATATTCTACAAAAACTAAATTTTGTGCACGGTAATTTTGATCAAAAACATGTAGTAATGCTAGCTTCAGGTGACTCTGATGTCGTGAAACTCGGAAACTATTAGTGATATCAAGATCAGCTTTGCGCAGGAAGTTAGTGCTAATTAAGTGCTCTGGATTTATGCCTTGCAAAAAATCCTTGCACTTTTTTACCAATACCGTGTAGTAATGTTGGCTTCAGGTGACTCTGGTATGCGAAACTCGAAAACAATTAGTGGTATCTAATTGTCCTTTGCGCAGGAATTTAGTGCTAATTAAGTGTCCAGAGCATTTAATTAGCACTAAGTTCCTGATCAAAGCAGATCTTGATATCACTAATAGTTTCCGTGTTTCACAAAGCAGGGTTACCTGAAGCCAGCATTACTACATGTTTTTGCTCAAAATTACCGGGCACAAAATTTATTCTTTGCAGAATATATTAGCCCTTAATTAGCACTAAATTCCTACGCAAAGGAGATCTTGATATCACTAATAGTTTCCGAGTTTCACAACACCAGAGTCACCTGAAGTCAGCATTACTACATGTTTTTGATCAAAATTACCGGGCACAAAATTT
>NC_046666.1:111907427-111914493 GCF_010883055.1 Belonocnema kinseyi | reverse complement strand
TTTTGGTAAAAAAATGTGCCTGGATTTTTTGCATAACACAAATCCAGAGCACTTAATTAGCACTAACTTCCTGCGCAACGGAGAATTTGATACCAGTAATAGCTTCCAAGTTTCGCATACCAGAGACACCTGAAGCCAGCACTACTACACGTTTTTGGTAAAAAAAAAGTGCCCGGATTTTTTGCAAGGAATAATCCAGGGCACTTAATTAGCACTAAATTCCTGCGCAAAGCAGATCTTGATATGACTAATAGTTTCCGTGTTTCACAAAGCAGGGTTACCTGAAGCCAGCATTACTACATGTTTTTGCTCAAAATTACCGGGCACAAAATTTATTCTTTTCAGAATATATTAGCCCTTAATTAGCACTAAATTCCTACGCAAAGCAGATCTTGATATCACTAATAGTTTCAGAGTTTCACAACACCAGAGTCACCTGAAGTCAGCATTACTACATGTTTTTGATCAAAATTACCGGGCACAAAATTTAGTTTTTGCAGAATATATTAACACTTGATTAGCACTAAATTCCAGCGCGAAGCAGATCTTGATATCACTAATAGTTTCCGAGTTTCACAACGTCAGTCTCTTGAAGCCAGCATTACCACACGTTTTTGGTAAAAAAATGTGCCTGGATTTTTTGCATAACACAAATCCAGAGCACTTAATTAGCACTAACTTCCTGCGCAACGGAGAATTTGATACCAGTAATAGTTTCCAAGTTTCGCATACCAGAGACACCTGAAGCCAGCACTACTACACGTTTTTGGTAAAAAAAGTGCCCGGATTTTTTGCAAGGCATAAATCCAGAGCACTTAATTAGCACTAAATTCCTGCGCAAAGCAGATCTTGATATCACTAATAGTTTCCGTGTTTCACAAAGCAGGGTTACCTGAAGCCAGCATTACTACATGTTTTTGCTCAAAATTACCGGGCACAAAATTTGTTCTTTGCAGAATATATTAGCCCTTAATTAGCACTAAATTCCTATGCAAAGCAGATCTTGATATCACTAATAGTTTCCGAGTTTCACAACACCAGAGTCACCTGAAGTCAGCATTACTACATGTTTTTGATCAAAATTACCGGGCACAAAATTTAGTTTTTGCAGAATATATTAACACTTGATTAGCACTAAATTCTAGCGCGAAGCAGATCTTGATGTCACTAATAGTTTCCGAGTTTCACAACGTCAGTCTCTTGAAGCCAGCATTACCACACGTTTTTGGTAAAAAAATGTGCCTGGATTTTTTGCATAACACAAATCCAGAGCACTTAATTAACACTAACTTCCTGCGCAACGGAAAATTTGATACCAGTAATAGCTTCCAAGTTTTGCATACCAGAGACACCTGAAGCCAGCACTACTACACGTTTTTGGTAAAAAAAAGTGCCCGGATTTTTTGCAAGGCATAAATCCAGAGCACTTAATTAGCACTAAATTCCTGCGCAAAGCAGATCTTGATATAACTAATAGTTTTCGAGTTTCACAACATCAGTCATCTGAAGCCAGCATTACCACACATTTTTGGTAAAAAAAAGTGCCCGGATTTTTTGCAAGGGATAAATCCAGAGCACTTAATTAGCACTAAATTTCTGCGCAAAGCAGATCTTGATACCACTAATAGTTTCCAAGTTTCGCATACCAGAGTCACCTGAAGCCAGCATTACTACACGTGTTTAGTAAAAAAAAAGTGCCCGGATTTTTTGCAAGGCATAAATCCAGAGCACTTAATTAGCACTAAATTCCTGCCCAAAGTAGAATTTGATACCACTAATAGTTTCCGAGTTTCGCATACCGGAGTTGTTGCTTCAGCTGAAGCTAGCATTACTACATGTTTTTGGTCAAAATTACCGGGCACGAAATTTTTTTCTGCAGCATTAATTAGCACTAAATAAACACTAAATTATGGCATAGTGCCCACATCAATATGACAATGTTGTAATTCCAGCTTCCGGGACCTCAAAGAGTAATAACCAGTCTCACTGATCATAATGATCCGCGTATGGCCGTATATAGTCGATTAATACTGCATAACTTCTTTCTAACGATCTGTTTGATTGGGGTCTGTAGCCTAAAGTGGTTATTGGGTTTATTTCGAATATCTCTTATGGTATTCTGAAAAGTTTTCCTATAAAAGCACGTCCTCGGTAAGTTGTATAGCTTTTGGTGCGCCATATTGTAAAATTAAATGTTAAGCTAGGGCGTGAGCTATTGCTCTCGCTCTTATATTTGGTATGGGTACTCTTAATATCATATTTTGATTTCTTGAATTGTAAGGATATGTCGATTTCCATCTGGATTTATTGGCCATGGTCCGACAGTATCGAGCGATACTTTATCGGAAGTGTTAATTGGTGCAGGGTCACGCCAGTGAGAGGGAGAGAGCGAGAAAGAGAGAGAGCACTGAAAAATGAAATGAATATCAGAACATACTATCAAGATTTTCGTTTAATTTATATGAAGTTTTATCAGTCGTCTAAAGATTTTGTCTTACATAACCTAAATTACAGATAAAAAGAACAAAATAGTCAAATCAATTTTGTAGCACTTTCGACGAATATAAATATTAGGGTAGCCAAAGAAATTATATTTAAGAAATTTCATCAGGCACGTTTATCAAGTAGTTCCCTTAGGTAAATAAATTTACCCTTGTTTTTTTATTTGCAAAAAAAATGTTTAGTCGTGGCTCTAGCCATTTTTATGTCTTGTGAAGTTTAGCATGTAAAATGTCAATTTATTTGAAATTTTATATGCTTGATCTTTTAGCAGTGAATATTATATTTATCGAATTTTTATATCTCAAAAATATTTTGCAAAAGTTTTAATCATATAAAAAATCGCATAAAATGGCCATATTTCTAGGCTTATTGTAATCCTCGGTTATACTTGTGTAATTTGATATTTTGAAGAAACATTTTTGAAACTATTGAGAACATATTTCTAGAAAAAAAATTAATAAACTTTTTATTTAATTGAGAAAAGAGTAAGAGAAGCTGATAAAAATTGACCCATTTAAGTTGAACACCGGCTGAAGGGACGGCAGGTGGACGGCTGCAAAAAAGGTTAACACTCGGTCGGGCCTCTTATTGTGCACCGTATTTTCTGGGTCCCAAAATAGGTCACTGACAATGAGTAGAAAGGCAGAGTAATAATAAGTTAATAAATCTATAACTGCTTTCCATGTCGAACCTGTAGCTGGTGTTAGGACTTCTCTATTTTAAATAAGGAAATGTTGAAGCCCCAGAGCAACGGCTAAAAATATTTTTTTCTTGCAAATGAAAAAACATAGGTGAATTTATTTGCCTAAGAGAACGATTTGGTCATCGTGCCCGTTGAAACTTCTCAAATGTCATTGCTTGGGCCACCCTAATAAATATCCTGAATACCCAGTCAAAATCTTCACAATTATACTGTGAAGTTAATTTATCCACACGAACAGAGATGATTGGCAATTGCTTCAAAAAGAGGTCCAAAGCTATCCCAAGATGTTTGCTTGAAACACCCTCGTGCGTACTAATGCCATCCGGTGTTTAACATCGCGCACGGACACTCGCTTTACTTTCTAGATTTTAGGGCTACTCTTTTAAACTATACTCAGGTCATACTTTGAGTCGGGCGTTCCCCAACTTGACGGTCTCGCGGCGGTTTCAAGCTGGGCAACCGAGCCCTCACATGAAAATTTGCACACATGTAGTCACTTGCGTTCGTACCACGTATCAGCCTAGAGTCGTTGCTGGAAACACTCACTTAAGCTGGAAAATGGGGCCACATACCTCGAAGCCATTCGGCTAGTTCCCTTTTAGTCTCATGCTTCATCTTTCCAAATGGTCAAGGGATCTTTAAAATTCTGGTCTTCCGACAGCCTCCTGACGCCCTCCCCGGTGCCGCCTTCCCTTTGATTCTCAGAATTTCAACGTCGGGCCTGGGTCCATTCTGCGGACTACTGAGGTTCCCATGGGCTGCCTGAACGCTAGTCATTAAATGACCGCGTCGAGTTCTGGCCGATATGCGGTTTCTTCACAACATCACGATGCAGGTTTTGTTCGGTCTTAAAATATTTGAAGTCTATGCAAAGTCTCCTGAATTCCTAAAAATATTTGTAAATGAATCCAATTTTTCTTAGAATTTTGAAAAATCATTTAAAGTGTAAAAAATTTACCTCAAAATCTTCAAAAATTTCTTACGAATTTGAAGAAAATTATAAAATATTTGTGAATATTTTACATTCGCCAACAAAAATCTAGATTAAGAAAAATATACATTTTACGGGATTTTACAAATTGATCAGAAAAATTAAAATTATTTCTTGAAAAAAAGATCCTACTCCATCTTCACTCCATTGGGAACCGAACCACAAAACTCCTGATTTCCGGTCAGGTGCTTTTCCAATTAAGCTATTAGAGGGATCAGAATAAGAACTCCTAATTCAAGAACGTAAGGCCAATTTTTAGCTAGGAGTTAATGGTACAAGTAATTAGTTAAAAAATTTTTAATTTATCTGCTATATCATCAGAGATTGTACCTTACCGACAGTAGATCAACCCTCCGAACCATGAAGGCAGAAAATCCACACAATATCGATCAAGTTAAGAATCTTCAATAACAGAAAAATGCTTAACGTCTTAATAAGACTAGATGGAAAATAATATTTTTAAATTAAAATTATCTCTTGAAAAAAAGATCCTACTCCATCTTCACTCCATTGGGAAGGTGGAGTGATGATGATCAATGGAGTGAAGATGGAGTAGGATCTTTTTTTCAAGAAATAATTTTAAATTAAAAATATTATTTTCCATCTAGTCTTATTAAGACGTTAAGCATTTTTCTGTTATTGAGGATTTTTAATTTGATGGATATTTTGTGGATTTTCTGCCTTCATGGTTTAGAGGGTTGATCTACTGTCGGTAAGGTACAATCTCTGATGATATAGCAGATAAATTAAAAAAATATTTAAATGATCAGAAATGTTCGAAAATTTTTAACGTCTGGCTTTCTTTTTATTTAAGAACTTTCACATCAATGTGCATTTTTTTTAATCTTCTGCAGTTTAAAAATCTTCTTTATTCTTGTAAATTTTCGCAATATTTATAGAATGTTATGGTTTAATTTACTTTTTATTTTTTAATGTTACAAAATTAAAATATTTTGCCTTAAGACCTTCGACTCTTTCTCGAAATTTAAGTAAATATTATATGTTTTAAAATCTTTATTCAATTTTCTGCTGAAGCTCATTTTTCAAATTAAAAAATCTTAAGAAATTGTTTTGGGAACCTAAAGAATTTATGTCATTATGCTGAATTTTAAAAAAAGTCCTAAAATATCTTAAAAATTTTTATTATTTTTTAATGGTGTTAAAACATGTAAATATCTCTTAAATTTACTAAAATTTGTTCTAAAATTATTTATTTTGGCACGATGTTGCTTTAAACACTTGTTAACCCTTTTTTTATTTTATAAAATAATATGAAAATTTTTTGAATCTTTTTTGAGGAGCTCTTAGAACTCATTAGTAAAAAATTGTTTGGAATTTTCCCATGAATCTAAACTATATATTTTTCCTTCTCTTGACGCCCTAAAAAATTAAGTTTACCTAAATTTGAATGAAATCACGGAAAATGGAAATAATTTTATTTAAATCTTCCATATTATTTTTTAACAATTTTAAAATCTTTAAAATTAAAAATTATTATTTCAGAATTAATAATTAACTGCTTAAAATTTTCACATAACTGTTTAAAAAAAATTATTCTCAAAACCTTTCAAATTATTAAGACGCTTCTATTATTCTAATTCTTAAAATAAGTTCTTTCGAGAATTTTATTTTACTTGTCTTTTTGAAAATTAAAAAAAAACGATTACCCAGATGTAAAAAAAGAAAACATTTTTTTTTCTTCTTAAGAACTCCGGAATTATAATATGGTAGCAAAAAAAATTAATAATTGAATCTTTATCTATTTCGGTGTTGTTAAAAAATTAGTCATCTAACAATTCATTGATTTTTTGATAAATGATAACTTAAAAAGCATTAAACAATCATTTTCATTCAAGCATAGGAAAAATTTGTACTCTACATTTTATTTTAATGTCACATTCATTTTTAAAAATTTGTTTTATTGGTTACTTTTGATACTAATTTCAGAAATAAATCAAACGTATTTTCATATGTTTTGAAAAATCGAAAGCAAATACACATTTCATTACATCAGAATCATTTCAAAAATTATCTAATTGAAATAATATAATTGCAAATTTAAATTAACTTTTAATATTCAAATTATATTCAATATTCCATTATATAACCTTTAAGTCAATCATTAAATTATGTTAATTAAATTTCAGGAACTAAGTTTTAATCTTTATTTACTTTAATTATCAGAAAACGTTAATTAGATAACAATCAATTGACAATTTTACAAAAGAAAAGCCATTAAAATATAATTCTGCTATAAAACATTTCAAAAACTTTAACTTTATATATTTTTTCTTATTTAATATTTTATTTTAAAAAATTTGAATTAATCTTAAGCTCTTAAACTGATTCCAGAAAATGTAACTTTCAGTAGAATCAGTTGTTAATGAATTAATCAGTTCACGAAATAAAAAACATGATAAAATTATTTTCATCGTAACATTCAAGTAATGTTAACATTATGTGTATATTCTCCTGTAAATTTTGATACAGCATTTACATACGTCTAATTTACTAGTAACCTTTTTCACTAATTCAAATCAACATGAAGAAAGTGTGAAGAAAATGATCAACTGATAATTAAATAAATGGTTCACGACATAAAAAGCATAAAATAATTTCACTGAAATAATAAATTTATTTTTACCCGACTTTATATTTTACTTTCACAAATGTTTTTAATACGTTTAATTTATTAGTAACCTTTGTCACTAATTCAAATCAAGATGAAGAAAGTGTGATAAAAATTATCAGCTAATAATGAATAAAATAGTTCACAACATCAAAAGCCTCAAATAATTTGTTTCAGGGAAATAATAAATTTACTCTTACTTTACATATATATTTTAAACTTCCTTCATGAAAATCTTAGT
>NC_046666.1:111905755-111907327 GCF_010883055.1 Belonocnema kinseyi | reverse complement strand
GCGTGTTCAGACAAGTTATTGGCCTGTAGTTCTTCGGGTCAGCTAAGTTGCCTATTTTCGGCAGGAGTATTGTGCGCCCTTCCACCAACCACTCGGGAATCGCTCTTCCGACTTCAAATATGAGGTGAAAATACGGGCCAAATGCTGATGGGTTGAAGAAAACTTCTTCCACCCGAAGGTTTTGATACAGTCTGGTCCCGGTGCGGAATAGTTCTTCATCCCTCTTAATACTTTTTTCACCTCCTCGGTAGTGATGGGTGGGTATTCTTTATCAGGTGTTATGAGGGCAACACATAACTCCTTGAAGCTATTTATATTTTCTGAATCTTCGTCCAGTCTATGCTGAACTTCGTAGACTTCTCTCCAAAATACTTCGACCTCCTCTGATTTGGATGGGTGTTCGACAGTAACTGGAGGGTCTTGGAAGAGTCGAGACGGGTTAGAGAGAAACTGTTGATTTTCTCTGACCCACCTCCTCCCTCCGCTCTAGACTTCTCTTAGCGTCAGATAGTATACGTAGTCTCTCAACAATATGCTGCCTGATGGTCAGCAGCTTTGACTTGTTAAGTGTGTGATAACGGGTCCGGAGTTCGCGCGCGAACTTTCGAACCTTGGCAGTAAAATTCCTGCCAGATGTGATGTAGTCAGTCACACATTGAATGCGGGACGCGTACTGTCTTGCCCAGCCTATCTTTATGGCAAGTTGATGCATTCGTCTTTTGGTCTTATGATCAGCCGTTGGTTTTATTTTACGGTTCACATTGGCCAAAGCTCTCGCTACATTATACACACAATAATTGATAGCCCAGAGGTCGAATTCACCGGAAAAACATCCACGAAGCTCGTCATCCATTTCAGCCAAATCTTTAGGCTTGAGAGAAGCCTTGGTGTTGATGTTTCTCCGGGTCGTAAAGCATCGCTCTTCATCTATTGGATGGCTGCCCGCGGTTGGACTTAGTGTCGCCTCTCTTTCTTTGTTGCCGGCTTGTTATAGCTGTGGTAGAGTAGGCGTTCCGCTTACATAGCCCCTTTTACGGAGTAGTTCAGCATGGTTTCGCCACACTCGCATTCTAGCACTCTAGCAAGTCGTGATTCAGTTGCTCCGTCCAGCCAAAGGTCGCGAGATCCCGCCGATCCATCGCATTGAATCCATTTTCATTGGCTCCCTCAGCTCTAGATTGGTCGGCATTGTTGGCCGACCCATTGTCGGGAGCCCAGCGCGTTCTGTTGTTTTGAACCGCATTTACTACAACTATGTTTGGTGTTGTCATTGTTGTTCCCACGAGAAGCTAGGGAAAGAAGTTCGTTCATCCTTGTAGAGCCCCGCATGCAAGGATAAGGCTGCGTACTCTGAGAGGTCGCCCGGTATCCCAGAGTCACCGTTCTAGACACCTCACCCAGGTGCCATTTAGCTTTCGGCACGGTTTTCATACCTCTGCGTGGGGGTTAATTCCTTTGGGACCACCCCTAGACAATTGTCCGCGACTGCCTATTTATTTTTGTAACCATATTCAGCAGAAACCCTTAGTACAGGGACCCTCTATCCGCAACCCGAGGACGCGTTCGGTGGCT
>NC_046666.1:111903039-111905655 GCF_010883055.1 Belonocnema kinseyi | reverse complement strand
AATGCTCCTAGGGAAATTGAGTCAATTGTCGAGAATGGGAAGTGCCGCATATACTGGAACTTTATATTCTCGACAATTGTTTATGTTGCTCACTCGAGGCCTAACATGGTTCTTCTTGACTTCGAGAAGCGAACCATGTTCGTTATCGAATTTTCGGCAACAGCTGACAAGAACATCATAGCCAAGGAGAATGAAAAGAAAGATAGGTATCGAGACCTTATAAGGGAGTTGCAATGATTGTACCCGGAATATTCTGTTAAACTGATCGTCCTTATCATCGTCGCTCCGTGTTCTTAGGGTGCACGAGGCTTTTGCTGGATTCTCATATTGATTCCTTTACAGACTGTAACCACCTATCTCACGGTTGTGAGACGTGGTTATGGCTGAAATTTTAACGCGATTTCGCTGGAAGCGGGTGCAATTTTTCAGATTAGCACCCGCTCCCGGCGAAATCCTGCGGTTGTCCTTATGACAAATTTTTAATTATATATACGAGATGTGTTCAGATAATAAGGTGACTTAATGGTTTTCTCAAAAAATATTCATTTATTCCTCAATATTTATGTTGTCCCCTTTAAAGTAATCCCCCTCAGATGTAATACACTTATGCCAACGCTTTTTCCAAGCATCGAAGCACTTCTGATAATCATTTTGTGGTATAGCCTTGAGTTCTTTCAGCGATGCAGTTTTTATCTCCTCAATCGTTGAAAATCGATGTCCTTTCATGGGTCTCTTCAGTTTTGGGAAAAGAAAAAAGTCACTGGGGGCCGAATCCGGTGGATACTGTGGCTGAGGCATGACTGTGGTCATTCAACATCTCCTGAGCGATGTTCATGCGATGGAAATTTTGATCAAAATTAAGCAGTATTGGAATAAATTTCGCTGACACACGTCTCATGCCCAAAACGTCCAAAAAGATAGCATGGCATAAGCCAACCGATATGCCAACATCTTCAGGAACATCTCTGATGGTAATTCGGCGATTTTTCAACACCATTTCTTCCACTGCTTGAACGTTTTCATCTGCTGTTGACGTGCTGGGACGTCCAGGGCGAGGTTCGTCTTCGACAACCTCTCGCCCTTCTTGGAACAGCTTGTTCCACTTATACACATTTTTCTTACTCAGAGTAGACTCACCATATGCAACTGTCATCATTTCAAGAGTTTTAGAGCACTGGATTCCATTTTTCACACAAAATTTAATGCAAACTTTTTGCTCCATTTTTTGCGAAAGAAGAAAATCGCCGAGCACACCAAACCCTTCTAACATTTACGCCTCTCTCCGCCTCCACCTCTCTTCTTATCGATTTCTCTCTCTGGCTCTCTCTCTCTCTGTCTCTGTCTCTTTCACCGGCAACTCTCTCTCTCTGTGTGGTCATCCTATTCCATCGCAGAAGGATGAGGTGATCGCGCGGAAGTAACTCACTTCGTAATCCCACAAAAATATGTATCCCTGATAGGAACACATTTCATGACATCAGACTGAACGTTAAGTGTTTCAAAAATCTATCGGATACTGATATACCAGAAAATATTACTGAATTCGCTAGTCTAGGGAAAAATTATGGAGTAAAAATAGAAAAAGATCAAACATCGGTGTACGATCTAATAGCCAATGTTAATTCTAGTATCAAAAAAATACCAAAGGTCGATCAGAATCACGCTAGACTGAATATCGCGAGTAATATATGTGGGGGTTTGAATTCGAGCTACGCCGTAAAGTCAAAAATCATATAGCCCTTCCAATAAATCAAGCAAGCCGAGAAAACCAAACTTATTTTTTAAAAATAGGACTACCAATGGGCTCTCCTCTTTCGCCGAATTTAGCAGCTTTAGTTATGGATGACCTGGAAACGGGTATTTTACCGAATATAGGTTTTCAAGTACCGTTGTATGTCCGTTATGTCTACGACATATTAGTATCTCTTCCGGAAAACGAAGTAGAAAACATTCTAAGCGTTTTTAATTCAAATGATTATGAGATTAAATTCACGCTAGAGAATTAACAAAATAGGGTGATAAACTTTTTAGATGTAACTCTTCGCAGGAATGACGTTCAAGAAATATCGGCAATCGATCATCTCAATTTCCAGGTAGAATTACGGCCACAGCCCTTTTAATAATTAAAGCACCGTTCCTTTGAACCCCGTAAGTTGTAAAATTGGAGGACCTCTGTGAATACTGTTTCGGTATTCTTCGTGATTTGAAGCGGACTGGATGTCTCTTATTTTCTCTACATCGAAAACTATCCTTTTTATATTAGCCGAAATTCCGTTTTATAAAAGTTCTCAATCGTTTGATGTTGTGTTTCTTTCCATTAACTTCATCTCAATCTTTAAGTGTGTGTCTCTGTGTAATGTATTTGTGATTTTTTTGTTTGTGGGATTACGAAGTGATTTACTTTCCCGCGAACGCCTCATCCTTCTGCGACGGAACAGGACGACCACACAGAGAGGAAGTTGACGGTGAAAGGGAGAGATTGAGATCGAGAAGGAAAGAGAAAGGTGGAGAGAGAGAAGAGCTGGACGACATATAAATACTAAGTTTATGCATGTAAACATTTTTTTTACCAAATATTAAATGCCAAACTTTTAATTTTAATTTCATTTATTATGC